>NW_008681943.1:2335-108385 GCF_000695815.1 Acanthisitta chloris
CATTTTCTTGGTAAGCACTGCAGCGTGATACAGTTTTTCTGATTTGATAGAGTTTGCTGTTAAAATCACATGTAGCACAAGACACCTCTTGTTCTGTTGATAAAAATCATGCCTTCTCATTTTAAAACAGAGTAGGCTGAAATATCCACAACTCCTACGGAAGTCACTAGAAGTTACTTGTGTTCAGCACTCGTCAGGATTTTTTACGTCAACATGTCAGGATTTAGGATATTTCCAAAGGATGCTATTGCCAACAGATCTGTAATGTCTCATTTTGTATAGGTTTTACACTGGGTGTATACTTTGTGTTTACGGGTAAATGTTTTCTTTAACCACAGCAACACTAAAATATGTCAGGATATGGAAAACTTTTAACATTGCCTTTTCTTCTGGGCTTTTCAAGAGAATTATCTTGGTATCCTTTAACTGTTTCTGGAAAAGCAGTGCTCTCTTCACGAATCTGTGCACTAAGTTCCTTACGCTGATTGCTTAGCTTCTTCACTGGTGAAGAAAAATAATTGATGGAATGTTTGTACACAAAAAAAGAAGAAAGTCGTGTTTATTTTTGTTGGTTTGGTTTGTTGCTTTTTTTATCATAACAGCTGAAAGACAAGAGTACTTTCAGCTGGATGTGAAAATGCTGAAGCAAGGTTAATCTTGAGTTTGATCTGGTGGTTATTCCTGTTGGCGTGAGTGGCACCACACCACACTTAGCTTATTCTGTAATGTACTAACCTAGATTAGTCTTCCCTTTAATTTATGTTTTGAGGCTTGGATAAAACCTCAAATTTAGGATTTATTCACCTTTAAAGCCTTTTTGTTGTTTGTTTTGAAACAAGCCTTATAAAGCTGTGAACTGCCATAAATGAAGTAATGGAGTGTTCAGAAGTCACTCTGACTTTGTGGACCTTTTTGCTATAAAAGTAAGGTGGGATTTCTCTCTATTGTTAACCAACTGAAATTGTTTTTTGTATTATTGCATCTTATTATTCTGCAATATCAATCTAAAATACTTAGTCCAAGGAGTTTTTATTCTATGAATATGGTGGTTCCACAAAAGAAGAACATGTCTTGTCCTAAACTACAACTTCCCATCAGATTCAGTGGCATTTTATTGCAGGGCAAAGTCGCTATTTCATTTGGATATACTTACTGAGGAAGCTGTATTGATCATGGATTTTCTTAGATTTTTAACAAAGTAAACAAAAACTATCACAGTGTTGCCTAGTATTTTTGAGGATGGGGTGCAGTGGTTTTGTCTATATCCATTCAGAATTCGTCCACAATATACATTAAAAATCACTAGCATAATCCATCTGAAAACAAATTAATCAATTCTTCTCTTTTAATATGTCCTTATTAGTTTTAAATGGTACTCTGTGTGTATGTTTCCATCTGAGTGTGTATCTATAGTTTGAAAATGCTTAATGAATGAGGTTACCTTATGCAAAGCTGATTTTTTATTTGAGTTTTGTCTGCTAGAAATACAGTTTTTGTAATAAAATAGATATTTTTCTTCTGCTGTACTTGCTTACACATAGCAGAAAATTAATATTTTCCTCTGGGGAACCATGCATTACTCTGAAGAGCAAGACTGAACAGATCTACAAGCAGTTACATTACAAGCATTCACCCAGGCTTGGTGAATGTGGATGAGTGTCAGAGAAAACAAGTGCTTAGGCATGGCAGGGAAGGGAAGAGCATGGCTCTTTGGAAAGCAGACTGTCTAATCATCTGGTGCTGGAGTGGCTGAGTTCTTCAGGGCTGAGATGGCAAGGCACTCCCTCACTCTTAACAGTATTAGACTCCTCTATCTTGTGGTTTACATTCAGCAATCTGCTTGGTTTTCCCTTTGTATTAGATACGGAAGACTTAATTACATTCTGGTAGTGGTAATAGAGCTTTCTGATGACAACTATTTGTAGGAGGTCAAGTGGAAATAATTGTTGAGAAGAGTCTCCAGCTACACTGATTCTTCTTTGTGGTATGTTTTCATATACTCCAGTTTTCCCTGGATTTGCATTCAGCTGTTACATCCTACTTGCCTGTATAGGCTGGTGGCTGTTTTATGTGGCTAAAGTGTTTATAGGAAAGGGAAAAGAATATTATTGTTAGCTTTGGACAACACACTGTAACAGCTTCACCAGCTCTAACCAAATGCAAGAACAACTGTGGCATTGCAGGTAAAACATTCAGAATTTGCTTGACATGAATATGAGATTTCATGTCTAATGAGGGAAGACACATTTTTAAGCATAATTCAAAAGGAATGCTTTTTTTCAGGATGAGATTCAGTAAGTCCCCATGATCACTCTTGGCCTGTCTGAACTGCTTGGAACAGGCCAGTTAATTCCTAGTTTAAGTGAGGTGTGGCTAGTTTCTCCCATTCAGTCCACTACTGTAACTCCATGTGTGCAACTGGGTACCTGCTCCAGCACTGCTGTTGTATCAGTAGCAACATTTAAGGTTTGTTTATAGGGCAAAATATGTAACACACATGATTTCTGCTAATAGGCAATGCTTTTAACGAGGTGTATGAATCCTTAATTTGTTCCTTCATTCAGTTTTAGAAGGTGTGGATGGTTCAGGACTATACCTTATTTGATTACAATTTGGCTTTTAGAGATGTAAAAATAGTTGCAGAAGGCTTTATTATTAATAATTTTAGACAGTCTCTTCTGTATGCATTTAAAAAAGGGTCAGTTTTATAGCGAAGTTTTATGGCAGGTCACTGAGGTGTGGTGAGAACTTAGACCTCATGATGACTAGTTGTTATAATAATTTCATTATTATAAATTACATATTATTGTGGTTTAACCCCAGCCAGCAACCAAGCCCCAGACAGCCACTAGCTCACTCCTCCACCAGTGGGATGAGGGAGACAGTTGAAAAAGGGAGAAAACTCATAGGTTGAGATAAAGATATTGAAAAAGGGAGAAAACTCATAGGCTGAGATGAAGATAGTTGAACAGGTAAAGCAAAAGCCTTGCAAACAAGCAAAGCAAACCAAGGAATTCATTCATCGCTTCCTGTGGGCAGTCAGGTGTTCTGCCATCCTCAGGAAAGCTGGGTTCTATCACCTGTAACAGTGACTTGGGAAGACAAACTCCATCACTGAATATTTTCCCCTTCCTTCTTTCCCCAGGTCTATATGCTGAGCATGATACCTTCTTTCCCCAGGTCTATATGCGGAGCATGATACCATATGCTGTGGACTATCTCTTGGTTCACTTGGGGCCAGCTGTCCCCACTGTGTACCCTCCCAACTTCTTGTGCACCACCAGCCTCCTTGCTGGTGGGGTGAGGTGCAAAGCAGAAAAGGCCTCAATGCTGTACAAACACTGCTCAGCAGTAACGAAAACATCGAAGGCCTCAATGCTGTACAAGCACTGCTCAGCAGTAACGAAAACATCTCTGTGTTATCAACACTGTTCCCAGCAAAAATCCAAAACACAGCTCCATACTGGCTGACACTGTTCCCAGCAAAAGTCCAAAACACAGCTCCATACTGGCTGCTATAAAGAAAATTAGTTCTAACTCAGTCAAAACCAGCACATATATATAGTGACATGGTCTATTCAAAATATATTGGCACTTTGCATACAACAATATCTATTTTAATGAGTCATTTGGAGCTCTTGTAAAGATTTATATTTTTTTGGCTCTGCAGTGAAAGCATGAAAATTTTAAGCAAATCAAAGTGGTGGAGTTTTTTAAGCTCTGGTAAAATAAAACACCCATGAATGTGTGATTCTCTTATCAGTCATATTGCCATTCTTTCACCTGGGTGAGCTCAGTATAAAACACCTACAAGCTAATGTTAGCAGTTTGGTGTGATATCTTTAGGTTGTGATGCTGCTTCAGTAACCTTGAGTACACCAGTACTTAATGACAACGTGAAACACAGGGAACATCAACTGGGAAGTAAGTAGGATTCTGAGGTGGGAAAGCCCCTCAGGATAAACAAAAAAGACTATCTTTCAGTGGGAGAAGTCAGCGCATGGCCATTATGTACTTCTAAGCTTTGTTGGATCTCCATGCATGACAAAATCCCAGTGTTTATCATCAGTGCAGAAACTTAATGAACTTTCATAGTAGAGTAGAACTATAGAGCGACTTGGGTTGAAGGAGACCTTAAAGATCATCTTAGTTCCAAACCCCCTGCCATGGCCACCTTCCACTGGAGCAGGTTGCAAATTTGTATAACCCAGCAGAGGCTGTAGCAGGAACTGAAAGAGAACTTTGCAAGTGTAAATACTTGTATTTAAATAAGAATGTGAATGGTTCCTTCTCCTGTTGTGATACCAGTGGAGAAGTGTGTTCTGTTTCATTTGTGTACCTTTCGAAAATGTTTACACATTATGCCTTGTAGTATTGTATGGGGAATGATTTAGACTATAAAAATATGGAAATTCAAAATTAAGGCTTATCTTGGATTTAACCATTAGAGAGGCATGGTCCACCTCTTGGGAGTTCTTTGGAGCTCTGACAAACATCTACTAAAGTGGCACTGAATGTGGGGTTTGTGTGATGCTGTTCCTACCTGTAAAATGGTTTAGCATAGCTAAGGCTAAATTCAGTGATTCCTATTCATGTTAAATAGTTCTTTAACTTCACTGGGATTGCTTGTCTAAGTGAGAGACACCAAACAGGCTTGTAGAACAGTGACAACAGGGGAGGTGTGAAGTATCTATTATTATTACCTCAAAGAAGCTTATATTGTATGAGATGGTTCATGTTTCAAGCAGTTTGCATCACTAGACCAAAATTTCTTGGCACTTTCATTTGATTCCTGCAACACATCACTGTTTGATTCCATGGCAGGATGAAATAAGTTACAAGTCCTTTATAAAATCTGTTGTTTAAATAAAGCATATGTTAAGTATAGGAACATTTTAAATCTATTCTATATAATAGAAAAATACAATGTTTTAGCTGCATATTTCTGGATGTGCATCTATGTGCAAAAAATTCTGTCTATATTTGGATTTTCACCTAATATAAAAATATTTTATGAATTCTAGAAGAAGATGGATACTTTGTTGGTAATTCTTTACATGTCAAAGATGAGACACTGGTGAGACAATGGAACAGGATGCCCAGAGAAGTTGTGGATGCCCCATCCCCACAAGTGTTCAAGGCCACGTTGGATGAGGCTTTGAGCAACTTGGTCTAGTGAAAGGTGTCCCTTTCCATGGCAGGGGGGGTTGAAGTAGATGATCTTTAAGGTCCCTTCCAATCCAAAGCATTCTGTGATTCTGTGTTAGACATCAACTAATTAGTCATCTCAGCACCCCCCACTTGGGTTTTGGAGTACATAGACAAAAGTTTAAGCAGCAGTAATAGTAAAATGAAAGACCAGGAGAGGATAATTTATTTTCCTTTTATTTTCCTCTTATAGTTAGTTTTCAGTGTAATGTGGGGTTGAGACAAGAAAAAAATTGTGGTTTTGACTGTTTCTAGACACTGGCTTAGTTTTAAGGCTGATTTTTAAGTGGGGATAGGTGCTTGTATTAGCATTTGGGATTGGCAGGATTCCCCTGCCTGGCAATACAGAAGAATCTGGGAAGAGTCTGATTTTGATTCTTTCAAGTCTGAAGGTGAAATCTGCGGTGCCATATGGATAATATCAGATCATCCACTCGTGTGAGATCTTTGCAGTATGTATTGCAAAGCCAAACTTAGGCTAGATCTTCAAGGCTGAAATCTTAAAAGCAACTTGTAAATTTGCACTCTCACTCAGATTTTGCTTGAGTGTGATACCTGTATGTGCAGCCTAGAGGTGTAAGTGATGGTAGGCAGAATCAGGGATAGTAAAATATCCAGAATCAAGTATAGGATTAAGCAAAAAGGTAACAAAGTACCTGTATAACCAAAAATGAAAAAAAAAAAAGGTAAGTGTGGGGGAGTCCTTAAGAGAGGGGATGGAAGATAAAAAGGCATTACACAGAGATGGGATTAATAGGATTTAACAGAATGTGAGAGACAAGAGGCACCATACAAATATCAGAGATGGAGGCTGGATTGGAAGAAAGCACAACTAATGTTAGAAGGCACAATGGCAGACCAAAAGGGAGCTGTACACTGTCAGTTTAAATATAGTTTCAAGATCAGCTTAGGCTGATCTAAATTCCATCTGCTTCTGCAAAGGGAGTCCTGCACACTCCTCCTTCCTTCTTCCAAATGGTGTCCTTCAACTGGTAATATGAAAAAAGAAAAATTCATCCCAGTCAGGTCCTTGATCCATTTGACTAACTGTTCATACTAACATTACAGCTGCCGCAAGGCAAAGAGGAGAGGGGGCATAGGAAAGGGGCAGCATAAAATTGACTTAGGCTGGTGATGGATCTGTGCTCTTCGTCTGAAAGTCCTGGTGAGATTCTGAGTTATAAATTATTTAGAAGAGATGCTGGCTAGGAAGACATGGTGTGGTAACACGATGGAAGGAAGAAGACGCGTAGGCCAGTACTTAGACTGAGCAGTTAAAATGTTTGCATGTAAAGCTAAAAAGATGCTCAGAATACTTAGGGGCCAAAATCAAGCATTTAAAAGTTGCTAGAAGCCAGTCTTTATGTTGTCTTTGTATTTAATTCAGCATCCATAGGCACACCTGCTGATGCAATCTTTAATTACATGATCAAGTTGGGCTTTATTCCCTGGGGACAGCTTGCAGATCGGCAGGCTGGAAGAGGGACCCAGAGTGCCACACTCCTCATGAGTGGCTACTCTGTCCCTCATGACCCACACTGAGCAAAGCAGTGCTTGCAGTCTGGGTCTTACTTCACCTTATTGGGTCATGAATGACGAAGTCCAGTGCTCTGTAGTCCCACTGGCAGCTTCATGCTTCCCTCTCACAACCTTCTTGTGCATCTCCTTCATGGGCCCCAGCATATTCCATATCTACTTGTACCATTCTTTATTCACCCATATTTATGGCTCCCAAACAAAACATCTTTCTGCCCCATTTGTCTCATAGTTGCACCTGCAGTGTGGTATTAATGTGCAGAATGTGTTAAGCTTTTAAATGGTAACGTATACTTCAAGTCTCTCTGGAGTAAGAAGAAACAATATATAAAAATAAAAAATAGAATAAAATACCTTCAGGGAAAAGGAAGCAAAGATTAGAATACATTTTGTAATAAGTGAAATATAAAGCTCCCAGGTCTTATTGGTTATCTTTTTAATGATTTGTTTAAAAAAATATTAAATGGGGAGATTAGATTATGTGGAAATACACACATATGCTAAACCACATCATGGATTCCGCTCTTTGAACGAAAGGGTTGAAAAAGAACAGTTTACCCAGCCCTGTGAGAAATAAGATGCTGGCAGATGATGTCATTCTGTCTAGACTAGAATAAAAGATGTATTTTTAAAAATCTTAGCTAACTTATTTAAATAAAATATTTTAAAAGTCTAAAAAATCACAAGTGCTAGCTGATGATCTTAGATTTTACTTTGATCATGTTCTGTGGGTTCTGGTGTCTTTTCATAACATATTTTTTAAAAGCGTCGTTTTCTCCCTTTAAGCATACCTATAGAGAATTGCATGCTCATAAGAAGATATGACTGATTCTTCTGGGTTATCCAGTTCAGTCCCTTGCTTTTGCAGCCAAGATGTCATACAATTCCTTTCATGTAGTGATCAAACTCCTTCTTACAACTATTTAGGGATTTTTTCTACTTCCCATACTACATTTGGAGGCTGTTCCAGTTTTCTGGTTTCTTTTCCCCTTAAATATGATCCTGGCCTGCTTTTATTACTTTGTTCTTGGACTAGTCTTGTACTTGAGCTTCAGTGGCCTTTTATGTATGATGTTTATTGACTCGAGGCGTGGAGCCTTCCTGATTGCTGCTAGGCTTAAAAAGCAAAGTTCTTGCTGGACAGAGGTCAGCTCTGGTGAGGACTTCTAAATTCTTGTAGAGGATAGACAATATTGTAGAGTTAGACACAATGGGTTTCTGGTCATGCTTCTCATTCATGGATGACTAATCTTAAACCAGACTTCACTACTGACATTTAGAGAGTGATATGTCAAGTGCCTTACCCACATTTCTCTTTTGTGCGGATTTGGTCTTCCAGTACGCGGTGCTCTGTGGGGTTTTTGCAGACTCATTTTCATTTGGCTTAGTTCTGGTTTCTTACTATAAATAGTTCCAGTAAGACAGAAGGAATCTTTGTTTATAATTTGAAAAAAAATTCCTGTTTCCCCTTTGGATTAAATTTCAGTTGGTGAGAGTTGATATTTTAACACTTACACAGATGCAATATTCTAAACATTAATCTTTCAAATAGGAGGTAGCCATTATGCTCTAAGCAAAATTATTTTCAAATCAGGCGATCTAATAGTCAATCAAAAATGCATTGGATTTCATGTGGTTTTGGCAGTTGTACTTCATTTGCAAAGCTGGAAATTACTAACTTTTGATTCGGGACACATATTCAATTTTAAAATCACTGGGAAAAAGTACATGTATTTTTTACTTGTGAACCTTGAAGTATAATGTAAACAGAGGACAGGAATTACAAGTGGTTGGCCTTGTTATAGTTCAAGAATTTACTTCAAATGGCTTTATTTTGAAAACTGAAGGGCATCAATGTTGGTGTAGTCTCACCTTGAGTACTGTGTGCAGTTCTGGGCCACACCATTTAAGAAGGATGTGAAGGTCCTTGACTGTGTCCAGAGAAGGGCAACAAAGCTGGTGAAAGGTCTGGAACTCAGGTCCTATGAGGAGCCACTAAGGACTTTGGGCTTGTTTAATTTCGAGAAGAGGGAGTTGAAGGGTGACCTCGTTGCTCTCTACAGCTTCCTGAGGAGGGGACATGGAGAGGGATGTGCTGAGCTTTCTCCCTGGAATCCAGTAGCAGGACATATAGGAATGGTTCAAAACTCCATCAGAGGAGGTTTATACTGGAGGTTAGGAAGAATTTCTCTGCTAAGAGGGTGGTCAGACACTGGAACTGATTTCTTGGAGAGGTGGTCAATGCCCCAAACAGTCAGTGTTTAAGAGACATTTGGACAATGTCCTTAATAATGTCCTTTAACTTTTAGTCAGCCCTGAATTGGTCAGGCAGTTGGACTAGATGATCATTGTAGGTCCCTTCCAACTGAAATAGTCTATTCTATTCTATTAATTCATGAGATTTTCAGTTTGCTATTTCTGTTCTTTTTCAAAAACCAAAGAGTAAAGTCATGATCTTGAAGCTTTTAAATAATTTACAACTTTAAAGTTGTTGCTCCTATGTGTGAAGTATTTTAACCAACATGGTTTCACAAGGAAGGGTGAATTCTCCACAGTTAAGCTGATATGACTATTACTGTCTTTATCAAGTTCAGGCATATGCAAACTGTTTTATACATTACTGTATTACCCAGGTAGGTTAGTATTTACCTGAGGAATTATTGCATTTGCCATTAAAAAACCAATTCCTTTCTATATTGCTTGTTATTAATCTTATCATGGAATTTTAATATGGATGGATAAGATACATTTCTATTTATCAGATATTTTAAAATGCCACAATAGGTAGCATCTACTATGGCAATGCTGTAATACTACTACAAGAAACAGAATCTGAAACAGTAAAATTCCACAGTGAATGAAGCAGCTGGAACTGTAACTCCTATCAGCTGCCCAACACCAAACACTCCTCTGCTTTCTCCTGGGGCCGTTGACATTTGCCTTGCCTGCAGAATGACTATGCATATTATCTGCAAGGTATTAGTACATTAGTAATGAGCCACCTTTAATCCTGGTGTAGACATTCTCTTCATGGAAAAGGGTGTGTGTCACAGCATTAAGATTTTGGTATACCTACGTGGGCAAATAACTTTGCTCTCTGGATTTGTCCCATTTAACCTAGCGGGGCTGCAGTTTTGCATTTGAGTGTTTGTAGGAGTCAGCTCTGAGTCATATTTGTCCTGCAGACCTGGGCATGGAAGGCATTCAAAATCTGTGTAGGGGAATAGATTGCCAGTGTGTGCATATGCAAGGGTTGGGGCTGGGAGGGAGCCTGGAGTGCTTCGTACTAACTCTATTCAGCACACCAGAATGTTTATGCTGGCTGAAAAGAATGCAGCAATGCACGCAGAAGTGTTTTTTGTTGCTGTTTAAAGCAGAGCAAAGCACAAAAAAAACCCAGATTATTTTCTTTTATTAAAAAAATGAACTCTTTATCTGGAAAAAAATAATTATAATAATATGTCATGGCAGCACGTGACCTGTTTTCCTTGGGATGCTTTGGATTCTTTTAAATTGTTTTTTCCACATGTTGTTGCTATGGTAAGAATCAGCGCATCAGGGACTGGTAACGTAGCAAATAATATCATAACAAACAACCTGTAAGAGCTTTCTATTTTGTGGGACAGCATAGGGTAAGTCTGGAGTTTCTTCTGAAGCCCTGCCAAAAGGGTTCTTAAACTGCAGGTGGCATCTTGTTATTTGGGGACTGATTTTGTATGATCAAAGCAAATCAAGAAAGTCAACCTTTTTATCAATAAGGTTATATTAGCTACAAATTAATTCCTACCTCCTTCAGAAAATGTTAGGTCTTCCATAAATCAAGAGAGAAAATAAAACAGAATAAAAAAATCCAGAAGGAAATGTGATAGGGTAGTGGAGAGGAAACGAAGAGAAGCTAAGAAAAGCAAAATGAGAGATTTTCAGCTTTTGCTGGGGGGAAGGGAGGAGCTGGGAGGGATGACGTACTCCATTTGACTTTTAGTAATCAAGTCATGACAAAATTGGATGAGTACAAGAACTTGGAAGTACCAGCTGTGGCCTGTAGTGGCATGCCACGCTCCTACAGAGTAAAGATTGATCAAAGTAGTTGAGTATTGAAAAACAGGTGGCATCTTCAGATGGTCCCAGACCTAATTGCTGCAACTTCATTACCAACAGTACTTGTGTACTACAGCCTGCTAAATAGAGAGCCTGTTGAAGGCAGTTTTGAATTTACTGAACAGAAGTTACCTACATTTTGAAATGTGATGAAATAAGCTTATCACGAGATGAAGTTCTACTTGGTAGAGTTTTTTAATAGTAACTGTAGTTACAGATTACTTATATGCATGAGAAGAAATGGAGAGGAGATTGGAGACTCCAAGTAGTCTGAATAGCCAAAGACACAGGATGATGGGCAGTGACTCTGTTGAAAGGTCAGGAGATCAAAGAGGCCTTATTTAGTGTTAGAAGAGAGCAGGTTTGCCACACATCTTAACTCCCATTCCCACAACAAGACGCTGGAGGAGAATCTTTGAGAGGACTGCTGGTTCCCTCCAGAGTTATGGGTTTTGAATATAGGAGATTCCAGTTTGACCTATCCAGAGCTAGGGAGATTGGCCAAGAGAGTTTAGTCCAAATTTAATGTTTGTTACCACAAACCTGAGGGGTTTTTTATATAAATGATTCCATCAATCCAGATGTTGCTCTAAACTGTGACCTAAATGCCACACAGAAGAGTAGCTCTGTAATGATTCCATCAATCCAGATGTTGCTCTAAACTGTGACCTAAATGTCACATAGAAGAGAAGCTCTGTAATATCAAACCATTTAAAATGTAAAGTATAAAAAGGTTGTTAGAGGTTTAGCTAATTCTTCACACTACAATGACTCCAGTTATTTTTGAAGCAGACACCTCAGTTGTAGTCAGTAGCCTCATACCGAGCCCAGCATCCATTTGGAGTCACGCAGTTTGCTCTTCAGTGGTGGTTTAGCAATGTCACAGGCCTGCCTTCAAATGTCCTGGCTGCAATTTGCTCACAGTAACCCCATTCAGACCCACCTACATGTTTCAAGGGTTAGCTTTCTGCTGTGTAGCCTGCTTAATGTTTTGATCCAATGTACCAGATCTCACTGGCAGGATGGTTTGCAAACTTGTGGAGCAGCAGAGTTGTGATGAAGGTGCCTCCTTGGCAAAAGAGGGACGCTTTTTCTCCTGAGGAATGCTGCTGAAGGCCAGCAATCCTGGCTGTCCTGAACTTGGGTGATGTCTCCTGCCTGCTAGCAAAAGTGCTTTCACATAGTGTGAGGACAGTGGAGTTCAATAATTAACTAGAGTTGAGGAAACAGTGAGATCAGCTGGCTGAAAACATAGTGCTCTTGGAAAATCCCCCTCTAACATTTCAGTCACTAACTTCTGTCAATATTAAAAAGGATTTTTTGCCTAGGTCCTCTCTGAAAATCTTGCTAACCTCCTGTCTTTGTCAGTATTAGATGTGGATATTTCAAGTCACAGTGCAGAATTACTGTTATTTTTATGCTTTTCTGCAAGGCTGTTGGCAGTGTGCTTCTTACCTTCTTCCTCTTGACTTCAGTAACTGTTGTGTTCATTTCCCAATATCAGCCTCATCTGCCATGAGACTGTAGTCTCCAAATACAATCCAGTCTCTAGAAGTTTCTTCCAGCTATGTGCCTGGACAAATGAGGAGGCCACTGGAGATTGTCTATGCTGCAGGCAGACCCTTGGCATATTCCAACTATAGCAGTCAGTCAATGGCTGGACCTTCTTAGACTACTAAGACACTTGCAGTCAACAAGTTTGTAGACCTTCTCTGTAATGCTTTTGTTCATAACCCTGGCAAGATAACCATCCACATCTTTCATGGCTAACCATGGCATTTAGGGATGCTTGGCACTGTGCAGACCTCTGTTTTCTGCTGCAACTTTTATTAGAATTGTGTTTTCAATGTTGTCACAGCTTCTGGTGAATTTTGAATAGTCATCTGTTTCACTAAATAGTTTATTTTAAATGCTTCTTTGAGAATGGTGTTATTGTGAGGTTTAAACTATGGAAGGTCTGAATGAAAATGAATGTTCTTCTTTGTAGCCCCGTTTTGAGGATGTCTTCTGACACATGAAACTTTCATTATACTTTAATTATTGATAGGAAGCATTTTCTTACCAGCATAGCACTTACACACAGTGAAATCACTTTTCAGGAGAAATTACTGCAAGCCGTTTTTGGATGAGTTTCAATTTTGCAAATAGCTTAGGTTTTTTTTCTTTTGTTTTCTTTTTTTCTTTGTACCCCATAAATTAAAGCACAAATGATAAGCAAGATCGTTATGCTGTCATGAATCACTCAAGTGCTAATGGCCTAATGCACTAAGCCTTAATTAGTAATATTGTGTTCTTAAAAAGACAATATTGTGAATGAAACCTGAACATGCAGTTTTATAACTGAGCTTCCCAGAAGATTTTAAATGGATTCCTCTTCTTAGTATGTTTTTAAATAATTGATACAGCCACTTCAAGCCCTTAGTAGACAAACGAATTGTTGGCTGCTAGTGACAAAATTTGGTTTGGGCATAATAACTTCACAGAGACATGGCACTGCATACATCTGCTGCTCTAATTAGAAAGTTTGCCTAGGGTGCTTGTATCAGAAAGAGTGGGAAAAAATAGTGCTGCACAATCTGTTGTAACAAAGTGATTCCTGCAAAATGTGATTTATACAAGATTTCTGGTTAACACTTTCACTTCTGCTGCAGCACTCTGATGCCATTTCAGCAAATTTTATACAGGCAGGACTGTAGTGGTCTTACATGAACGAGCTGCCTGCTTGGAAATGCCACTGCTGTATGCTAGATGTAGGGCCTGCAGGTGTGTTGTTCCATAGTGCAAAAGACCATTTTGCTGTCTTCTGTAGGAAGACATTGCTGCAGTGTCCTACAGAAGTCTGCTAACAAGCCCTTGAGCTGCTCCAGCCACAGAGAATAGCTAGCAACCCTAGTGCTATGTGTCTTTATTCCAGATAGGCTTTCCATTTATGTTTTTTAAACACAGGTAATGAAAACCAGAAGTAACAGCTTAAAAGGAGTTTTGGTAGCCCAGTGAGAGCCACACATTTTGTGGAGGAACCTTGTTAAGCTGGGACTAAAGTCAATTACTGTGACACAACAGTCAAGAGCATCCTGTCTTACCAGGCACTCAAAACCAATCCTCTTCTTACTGGAGCGGCTGTATGTCATCCAGTTGGACAGCATTCAGGTGAAAGTAATTATCTATGGTTATGGAAAAAATTATTTGGAAGTGTACAAATAAGAGTGGCTTTTCTCATTTCTGCCTTTAATTTGCCAGTTTTCTGAATATTCCCTGGGAAAGAATAAGTTTCCACAAATACCATGTGTGTTCCATGACAACACACAGCAGGAGTTTGTTGTCATGGAACTATAATTTATTGCAACTTTCTGGAGAAACCTGGTAGGCTTGGTGGAGAGTACAGCGAGCCAGGTCTTGTTCTCCATGGACCTCATTTAAGTTAATAAAAAATAATTCCGTTACAAGGCACTTTAAGAGCACTTTAAAGCAAAGTGGAATTTGATTTAAAGAAAATGAAAGAAATCATGTGAAAAAAAATCTATGCCTCAGAAAAAGTGAAATATGATCAGTCATGTGAAATTCCCTGTTATCAACTAATCCAAATGTTTCAGAGAACGGATAAATGTCATAAAGGCAAGTACAGGTGTTGTGGGAGATGCAGTTCTATTTTCCATGTAAAATTATCTGTTCATACTATGCTATTGTGGAACAGCAAAGAGGCAAAGCAGCTCTTCAGATATGCAAATGAAATGTTTACGAAAGCAAAATCCGATATCAGAAATTGGAAAAATGTATCAACCTGACATGAAGGCATACTTCTGAATATCTGTTGTTCTTTTGAACTTTCCTTATCGATATCTTTACAAAGAGTCAGGAAGGATGAAGCTGTATGATGTTGACATACATTTATAGAGCATCCTGCCTGGCATACAGCTGGATTTGAATTTATTTCTTTTACAGTTTTAGGCTTTAGCTAATCCAAATACTTAAGTATGTTGTTAACTCAATAGTCAGTGTAACTACCAAAGTACTTATCTTTTTTCAAGACCACAATGATGATGGTAGAATGGGATCTAGAATATTTATACATTAATGCATTTGTGAATAAATAGCATAAAGCCTTTATATTATTTCCATGAATTATCAGTAATTTTCTAAATAATGAACAGATACTGGTTTTGTGCCAGGATGTGGGGGAAAATTAGGAAGGAAAGGAGGAGGAGAAGAAGCACCTAAAAATCAAAGAAGTCTGACTGGAATGATGAGACTTTAGATCACCTGGTGTTGAAGTTGTTTGTTTTCCCTGTCAGGCACACTTATAGTGTCCCATTTATGGGTATTTGAGAGGTTTTTAAAGATTAATTTCCACTGAACTGAAATATATGGTTCTAGAGAGGATCTCCTAAGGGAGGACTATATAAAATTCCTTTCTTACCCTTCTAAATTATTTTGCTTTTTGGTGGATCATTAGCTTTTATGCAGCATGCTATGTCCACTACCTTTTGACATATGTCTTATTCATGTTGTGACTAGTATTCAAGTTTTATCAATGATTTCACTATCTAAAGAACATTAGGAAGAATGAGGAACATCATTTTGAATGCACTTTTTCATGTTGGGCATACACCAAGACTTTTCGCATATCCTTCCTCAATCACACTTGATATACAAGTGAAATTGAATTAAATACAGAACAATATTTCATCTTCAGCAAAGATGCATTCCTTTTTTGTTTGTCCTGCTTGCACAAAAGGCCAAATATACAGATAATTTCTTTTCTGCCCTTCTTAAGTCCCCAGACAATAGTACAATAGCAAAAGCATAACAGGAGGCAGGTTTTATGCTCAGGTTACTTCCTCATTTCAGAAATAATCACTCTCCAAAAGCAAAACAAAACAAAAAAAATGCAAGAAAAGAGAAGTGAGAATCAGCAGCTGACAGTCAAAGAGTGCAAAGGTGGCTAAAGCCTAAAATGTGACATCTTGAAGATGTTTCCATGGCATTTCATTCCCATGGCTTGAAGTTCAGGGAATTTATATATTTCTACGAACTTGACTTCCTGACCAAGGAATGTCTCCTGGTGTATGGAAAAACGTTTTCCCTTTTCTAGTGGATCATGGGAGTCTGATGGTAAACAGCATTACGGAAGATCTAGTCAAGCCAGAGAAATGAATGGGAGTAAATATGGTTCAAATCATTTGTAGAAAACACTGTTACTTCCAAGTGCAAGTGTTCCAGCTTTGATGAAAACAGGAAAAGTTTTTCATCAGATTTTTTCATGGGAATCAAGTTTTTTCTGCTGGAGTAGGGTGAAAAAGGCAGGTAGACATGAGCATGGAGTATTTATCACCAAAGTATTTTTCTGTTAAAATGAATTTCTGAAACAAAGTATTTAATCTAGCTTCTGTGCCATGGCAACACATGAACAGGATAAGAAGGATGAGCAGCTAAAACCTTGGTTACACATCTCTTTGGGCCCTTCTTAGTAGACACTGAAGGTCCCTTGGATCTTATCTGTATCTGTAACAGAGAGTTGAATGCAATGCAATGCCTGAAAACAATACAGAAAAAAATTCACTAAATATTTTGAGTGTAGTAGAACTATATGCCAGCAGGCAGCAGAGATTCACAGAATGTGGTCCCTCGTTAAGATGTTATGTATGTATTCATACAGACAGATACATGAAAAAGTACAGGAACTTAGAATGTATGTCGTGTTATTAGCAGAAAAGAAGACAGTGCTGGTTAAAAAAACCCAGTTAATTATTTTTTATGTTGCATGACCTAGAGGCTAGATGAAGGAAAACTAAGAAGTGTTGTCAGGAACAGATATTGCCATTCATCATAATTCAGTTTAGCTGTTATACATCCTTCAGAGTCCAAGCCAGTAGCTAGCATGCACAAGCACTGAGGTTTCTGACTCTGTGGGTAAGCTCAGTGGTGACTCTGAAGGGATCCTACAGTACGTGGATTTTAGGCATACCTTCTTATCCAGTACCAATTTTGTACTTACTGATTTTTGGTAATGCTTTGAAGAAAGCAAGTGAACAATTCTCTATTAAAGTTCTGTCACTTTGTTGCACTGCAGTTTAGTGCGGGCTAAAGAGCTGGACTACAGACTGGAATAAGCTTTAAGAAAAATGCTAAGATCTCATTCTTAATAAAGTTGCTCTCAAAGAGAAGTAGTAGAAAGAAATGCAGAGGGATTACTCAAAAAGTCTAGTTGCATATTGTTATTTACACATGCTGCTGCAAATCATACCTAGACTGAGTAGGTAAAATTCAAGACCTACCTGGGTCTCAAATATATGTTGTATAATAAGCAACATTATCTGCAATGCCCCTCCTTTTTTTAGTATAAGAATATGGTTGTGCATGGAAGAGTGTAGGAGTCACCTCAATATATTTTCATTAGCATTTCTTTTGAGGAGAACTGCTATCCTTCCTGGTCTCCTACAATTTTCCTCTAATACTTGACGCATATTTTCTGTTGGTTGGAGAGTAGGGTGGGTAGTCACATTCATATGAATTGGGAACTTAATGAGTAAGAGTGCCTCATACAGATGCTTAAGGAAAATTTCTCCTCCTGAGCTCGCTCTTGTGAGAGTTATTATAAGGAAGAAGAATCCAGGCCAGTATTTGGTAACTGCTTGGTTACAACTGAGATTTTTTCAATCTGCTATCTGCCTAGATATTCACAGTTTTCACAAAACTCAAGCTTGAGAAATGCACATATGTGCACAGGCACTGTGTGCTTTATTTCTCTGCAATGATATTGCATGGAGAGGTACTTGTATATTCTATGTGGAGAATCAGATTTCAATTTCCTTATTCAAACCTCAATGTAGTTACAGTCTTCTGTGGTTTTGATTTTCATTGTAGAACTTCTCACATAAAGCTTTACTGGAGTTTTATTATGAGTCATGGTAGTCTGCTACTCTCATCTGTTTGTGCCTAATCTCATCTGAAAACTTTAAAGTAACACTGGGTTTTCTTTTTACTGAAATTTTAACTGGTGGGATAAAAATATAAAGCATTAGTAAGATATTGCCATTCATCATCATTCAGTTTAGCTGTTATACATCCTTCAGAGTCCAAGCCAGTAGCTAGCATGCACAAGCACTGAGGTTTCTGACTCTGTGGGTAAGCTCAGTGTTGAAATCCCTCTTATTTGTTTCACCATTTTGAACACTTTAACATATTCCACCACAAGGTCTCTTGCTGCATGGAAATATTTTAAATAGCTCTGTTAGACCAAGTTCAAAGGATGATCTCTCTGACATGCATTCTTCAAAGCAAGACTACATTTCTCTGCAACAAAAAAATGTGTCTTACCTCTCCCCCTTCCCACTGTGAGTTGTGCCAGAGCTGTCATTTTTTTCAGTAGGGATTGTTTATAAAAAGGACCTGTATTCTGCTGTTCAGCACAGTAGAAACCCTTGAGTTTTCAGTTTCAATGTATAAATATTGATTTTGTACCTCACCGGTTTTGTTAGTTAACTCGAAGGTTATAGCATTTTTTCTTGAATGAATGTCTTTAAGGAAATAAAATACTGTACCTCCCTGAAAACTAAGTGCTTGGTTCAGAAAGTGACCATTTAATCCCAGCAGCTAACTACAGTCTGCTCTGGGTATTCTGTCTTGAATGTGATGTTTTGTTGCATAAGAAAGCCATCCTCAAAAATGACCGCAGATGGCTATTTATGGTCAAGTTACACAAAATTTACATGTAAATTCAGGTCATCAAAACACTTGATTCTGTCGTTAGATATGTATAGCTGTTAAACCTAAGTATTATTGCTCATTAGAAAGCACTGAATTTTGCAGGACCCCCTTGGCTTCATATTTCTGTTTTTGGTATTTCAAGAAATTTGGAACAAAGGATAAGTTAGAACTGCGAAGGGTCCCATGCATTGATCCAGTAAAAGTGCTTTTCATACAAGTCCCTTAAAGCTAGTAATCCATGGAAAAAATACACTTTGAACCTTGAGCTCAAGCTGTAGGATTTGATTCCTAGAAGTCATGTGTGTGGTTCAGTGACCAACCTTCACTCCTCTTTCTGTGAACCTGACTTCAGAACTCCAGCCAGTAGGAAAGCACTTCTGTAACCAGAGTGTGAACAGCCTCAGGCTTGCAAAGATTACCAATACAGGATACTTAGCAATGCGAAAAATCATCCTCACTGGTGTCTATTTCAACACTTCTCTGAAAGCTCAGTTTTGCAGGTTGCTGAGCATTGCTCTGCTGCCATCAATTCCTCCTGAAACCAGTGGACCAAACCCTCAGCATCATAAATCAGGGAAAATGCTAGTGTCCCAAATATATGCTTGATTGCTGCAGAAAAAAAGGCACATCAAAGCTGGAGATGGTCTGAATTTTCAGGTCTGCATATTTTAAGACTTCAGTTCTACTCAATGCTATTTGGTAGTAGGAAAAGTTTCTAATCAAGTAGGTTTGTGATTTTTGGTGTATAGATTAGGAAGTTCCTTTATTTTTTATTTTGAAGGAGTAATTTTTTTTCCCTTTCCTCATAAGCATTGTGTGTCTCACTCCTCCTCCATTGATTAGTAAGATGTGGAAAGCCACCTCAGTTCTCTTCTTGAAAGAAGTACATTCAGATGGCAGTTAATGAGTGCCACAACAGTTATGCAACATAAGCAGGTAGCAACATTTTGTTTACTCTTGGCAGGTATTGTCTGCCTCAGACTTGAAGACTTGATGGTGTTCCTAGCAAATACAAGAAACAGATCTTCGTTGCATTGAATTTTCCTAAGAGGCTGTGGGAAAAAATCCTGAAGGAGAGTGAACACAGCAATTCACATAACCCAATAACACCTCCTGCTTTGGTCAAATATTCCACAAATTGACAAACACAGAAAAGTGCAATGAGAGGATGGGAAATGAAAGGGAAACAAGTATTCTTGTGTCTGCACTTCTCCTCCAGTCTTCAGGAAAGTCTTGCAAAGTGCTCCTTGCCAAGTGAGGTTTCTCACCCTGTGAACCCTGTAAGTTCCTTCATAGGATTCCCTAGTACCTCCCACAATATTGCCTACATGGAGACTGCTGGCTCAAGGCTCACTGTTAGAAGGCCTTATGTGCACTAGTGAATCCTGGTATTTCAGACTTGCAAGAAGGTGCTCCCTGCACAGAACCATTACTTTCTAAATGTTGTTCCTTTCATATTTAATTTTGTAGCTATTCAGCGGGTCATCCACTCCTAGCTCTCTAGTTCCTGTGCTAGGCTTTCATGCCTTCCTGTTTCATCCTTATCATGGAGAAGGCATTTCACACTCGCTTGCAGTGCTTGCATGACTCCACTGCAGACTTCAGCAATCTGACTCTTGCTGGGCAAGCATGTCTTCACATGTGCAGTGGTGGCAATTTTAGCTGCCTTTTAGTCCATAGCTAGGAGCAAATGTTCCCGCTATGCTATTTATTTAGTTAGAATGTGAGTATTACATCTTTCCTTTTGAATTGTACCTGAACATAGAGAAGGCTCAACTTTTCACAGCTCTTTTATAGTTTAATGTAATGCGGTTTCTTTGGTCACTGAAAGTGTCAGCTGTACTACAGAGAAACAATGCCTTGCAAATCATCTCAATAAAGATGAAGATATTACCTCTCCATAAGTGTCTTCCTAATCCTTTAAGCCTTTCCCAGCCCACATTCCTGTCAAAATCATAGGAATGCAAGAAATCTAGGATAACAATTTACAACAATTACCAATCTGGTTTCTGTTTGAATAATGCAATAGTTGTATAAATATTGAAGTTAGGAGCCTACATATCTGTTTGCATTATTTCTGGAAACTAATCCTTCAAGAAGCCAAGGGGTTTATAAGTGAGAAGTTCTACTAACTTACATAACCTTGTTTTGATGCTTGTTTTCATTGTGACTACTTGCATGGATGTAGAAAAAAAAAAAGTAGCTAAAGATTACATTTGCTATTTACTAATTTTTAAAAATTTTTAATTGTTTTTAATTTGTGGCACAATAGCTAGCAAAGAAGTTGCAGCTGCATATATTATTTGTGATAACTTTCTAGTTTTAAGGTAGGGACTGCGTAAAAATGTTTTGAATAATGACCATTGGGGTATGGCAATACTAGACAAATCTTACTGTCAACAGAGCTGGTAGGAAGAAAAACAATTGAGAGAGCACATTAACAGTTCAAAGCACACACTTAGTTCCACAAGAATATTCTTACTGTGCTGACAAACACTGCGCAAGGTTTACCTTGCTGCAGTGTGAGTGAGTGCAGCTTCTCATTCCCATCTTAAAACAATATTGGCAATTAAAGATCTAATCAATACATATACATGAAGCAGATTTACTGATAACTGTTGGTCAAACCTTCTCAGCATGTGTGCACCCCAATCATCTTTCCAGTCTTTGCTTAGTACTGCTCAGCATCCATTTCCTGGAATGTATTGATGCTCAGCATCTAATGGAATTATGGGGAAAAAAGTAGAGGAAGGGAGTGCTTTTCTCCTTTCTTTTTAAAAAAACCCCACAAAACTAGTATTCTAAAACAAATGCAAAAATTCAAACAACCCAAACTTAAGGCTTAAACATGAGTAGTTTGGGACATCTGGCTCTGACAAGGCTATAGCCTTTCATACCCTTGCTCTCACTCTGTGCTCTGCCCAGGTACAGGCAGAGTTCCTAGCAGCAGTTTCACAGAGGATGTGCCATGAACAGTCAAGCTACCAGTTCACTAAGAGACTGGTGTCCAACTGTCAGTATTTTTGACTAATTTTGGATCTTCTGATACAAAATAAGCTGCTTGTTTTGATTAACATAATGCCTACAGAAATCTGTGTGGGAATCTGTCTTGAACATAACCTGTGTGAGAAATTCATATCTTTGCCTGTTTAGAGTGACCTAAAAAATATGTATACAGGGCCCAGTCTCTCAAAGGCACCAAACTCCCACAATGTTTTCTCTGAATCTTCACATAAGTACCTTTGAGTATTTCAGTCTTGCCCTTTTGATAACCCAAACTGAACTGATGTACCTAAGCCTTGAAGCAACTACTGCACTGAAATGCTTTTTTGTGAATCAACATCTGTCACAATAAGTCTTCTTTCAGCACCAATGAGATATGCAACTTAGGGTAAGAAGCCTCTTCAGCCAGCCATTGATTATAAACATCATGAATTTCCCTTCTTTAAGCTCCTGAGCAGCTGCCTTAAGCATATCTGTTAGTCAATGTAGAGAGCTCGAAACTTTCAGAGGGCCATTCAGTTATTAAATAGATCAAGTTACCTTCCTTTTGAGAGGATAGTAGCCCCCTGGTAATTGAAATGTTTTAATTTGTCCTGAAAAGACTTAAGAAACATTTCTGTGAGAACATTAATAATTGTTACAGGAATCACAATAGTTTTCAGATATGATCTTACAGACCCCCCAGGCATCTGCAGACTACTCCTTGGGGTTCAGTGAAAGGTAATTAACATTAGCAACGCATTGGTAGAAATTTTTATTTTGTTATCTAGGCATCCATGCATTCATCATAGAAATTATTGGAGAACATAAACAGAAAAAAAACCATTGAAAAACACAGCTGCTTCATCAGAGCCAAATGATATTAGCAGTTGAAGAAACATGCTAAACTATGACATGAACAAAGATACTCCTTAAATAACTCAAAATGCTAAGATGTTTTGTCGACATGTCTAGAGACAGTCGTCATCTTAGACCACTTCTTCCTGAGAGCTCTATTTTCCTAGGTGACTATGTTTTCACAGGACTCAATGAAGCTGCATTTCTCCTAAAACCAATCATCCTGAAATATGTCTGTGTTTCTGAGTTCGTTCTTTCAGTCTTACATTTATGAGTGAGAAAGGGGATGCCTGAAGTGAGGTGCTGCAGTTGTCCTCATAGCTGTCTGTACCATCTGTTGCCCAGTAGGTAAAGAGCGATACTTTTCAAAATTCCAATTCTTTTAGCTCATTCTGTTCATACTGATGGCAAAGAAGTAGAAAGCCATGTAAAGAGAGAGAAGCAGTTCATCTCAGAAGACCACAGCCAGTGAAAGCAACAGGAACATTTATAAAGGTGTTGCAGGAGGTTTTGTTTTGAGGGCATACTGTCAGAGAGGGAATTGCTGATTCACCTTTATTTACTGCCCAGCAGCATTTGGAGAGCACTTCCCTTTCTCCTACTTGTATTCATTCAGATTTGTGCATTATTACCCTACCTGGGGGTCTCATGACAAACCAAGAGGGGCAGTTTACACTAGCAGCTTTATATAGAGAACTGTGTAGCTAGAGCAGTCCAGGCAGTTGAATAATAAGAGATCACAGAAAAGAATTTTGTCAGAAAAATGAAAATACACAAAGGAAAATAAAACATCACCCCAATAGTTAGTTTAACCTGAAGTGAAAATTGTGCTTATGCAGCATTTGGGTGTTTAAACTTTTCAATAGAAATACAGCTAGTTTTACTCAGAAGCAAACATTAGAATGGTTAATTTACAACTGCCCAGATTTTTTTTTTCGTACACAGACCAGAAATATCCCCAAGCCTTTGTACTGAATTCATGCTGAATTTTGCCAGGGCAGGCCCATAGGCTTTTTATGATGTAGGTGCTCAGGAGGGTAGCATGCCCAGACCTAGCATCTGCAGTGTTTGAGTATGGCAAGCACCAAGTTTGAAAAAGTCTGTGACTTTTCTTTTCCCTGCCTTTTTTTTTTTTTCTTCAGGAACAAGAAACGTTCAGGAACATTGCATTTCTGATGCAATTGCCATTGTCTTAAGAGGTCAAATGTGTAGCAACTTGAAAATGAGAAATGTTTGATATTGTAGTCTGAATCAGGCTTTTTGTATGCTTGGTAAATGGCTGTTTAGTTGTACAGAAATAAATGGAGATTTCAAAATTCATATCTTGTCTTATTAGCACATGGAAATGACATTTGAATTATGCAAAAAGACCAGACTGCCTTGTCCATAAAATGCTCTTGGGGTATGGTAATCTGATAATAATCAAATGCCATGGAGTAGTCTTATTTTTTATAAAATCTTATTAATTATGTGAGCAAAAGTATGTGGAGCAAGATGAGCTTGCTCGTTTGGAACAGCTCCTCTTCAGGTTATTAATCTCTTCCCTTAAATGTTGATCAGCTACTCTGAATTCCTCAACGAAATCACTTCTAGGAGTAAACCTGCATTATCTGTGTGTAGCGTGACTTAATAGAGGTAAGAAGAGCAATGCAAACCCTTGAATTTTCCTAAAATAGGGAGTGACAGAGATTTGTCATTTTGGTAGTGACTTTTTCCTCCTTTCCTCTTGCCATACAGATTTTGCCATCAAATAGGCTTGAATTTTGAGCAAGTTGTTAACCTCGAGCAAGTTGTTAAGCTGTTGAGGTGTGTGCATGTGTATGTGTGTCTGCGTGTTAGAGGGTTTAAGTGCACGTGGTCAGATTTTCAAAGGAGCTTAAGACCTAAAACCTCACAGGCTAAGATCAGGGCTCACTCCGGTGAGCTTTTATAAAAAGCTGAACATAAAAGTAAGCAGTCAAACTGGGATCTCAGCTCATGTGAAAACATGCTCTGTAGATTGATTCTGCAGAAACAGACCCAAGAAAACATGCAGGAGGCAAATGCTTCCCTCTAGGCTACTGCAGAAATAGACCCAAGAAAACCTTCAGGAGGCAAATGCTTCCCTCTAGGCTAGCCCTTTAACAACCCATTAGCTTTTCATGGAAGTGTTTTCCATAAGTGGTTAAATCAGTGAACTGTCTGTGGCCGATTTCGCTTCTCAGTTCCCAGAGACCTCTCTTTGAGCATCGATATGTAATGCTAGAATAAAAAGAGAATAGTAAATTCATAGACCCAAGAAAACCTTCAGGAGGCAAATGCTTCCCTCTAGGCTAGCCCTTTAACAACCCATTAGCTTTTCATGGAAGTGTTTTCCATAAGTGGTTAAATCAGTGAACTGTCTGTGGCCGATTTCGCTTCTCAGTTCCCAGAGACCTCTCTTTGAGCATCGATATGTAATGCTAGAATAAAAAGAGAATAGTAAATTCAAAGTTCATGTGGCTTACTTCTTGTCTATCCCCGTGTTTACAGATTATATGATGTAATTTCTTTGCAGTGATTTGTTATTCCCCTAGAAATTTTCTGAAATCTCCCTACTTGTGAGATGATTCTCCAGTTCTCTATCCTACAAAAATGTTTGGTGTTGTGCTGCTACACTGAATTGCTGACAGGAAAAAAAATAGTCAATCTGTGGTACATGTTAAACCTGCATAGGCAAGGAGTTCCGCATTCAGGTTCAAGACTAAATCAGGGCTGCTTGTCTTCAGCATTTATGTCAGCAATTTCATGCTTTCAGGTGACATCAAGAGCATGCTAAAATTTTGAATGATGAGCTTACCTGTCCATTCATCATTCAAGAGTACCCGTTCTTCAGCAAATCCTACTCTAGTTTGGGATCTCGTGTGTATCCTCTGAAACCTGTGTGTGTTTGTATGCAGATATGAACAAAGTCAATGGACATCTTAAATTATGAGCTTTATCTTTACTTTTCCAACCTGGTTTCACTTAAAGGGAAGGCTCAGCGTAGACCAAACAACTAATATGTGTATTTCAATCAAATGAGGCACTTCAGTCAGCAGTTCCAAGATCCACTGAAAGAAGGTCATTGACAATGCTAATTTACATGAACCATTCTGAGCACTAAATCTTTCCATCTGTAGAGAAGTTCTTCATGAATCACGTTTCATCACTAGAAATCTCTAGGAGTGAATCATGACACTGGTAGTGCTGCTGCTTCCTGCAACAGGGGTATCTCATAAATAACCAGAGATGGCTTCATGGTTCAGAACTGCATTTTGGCAGGGGGGATTACTGGTCTGAGGTCTGTCCTTGTCACAGGTAGCTTTTTAGAATGAGCATCATGTCTCAGTTTTCTAGCAATAAAATAGTAATTGGCATTTTCTTGACTAAAACGGTTATCAAGCACTTGGAAACAGGCTGCCCAGGGACTTGGTTGAGTCACCATCCCTGGAGGTATTTAAAAGACTTGTTGATGTGTCACTGAGGAACATTGTTTAGGCATGGACTTGGCAGTGTTAGGTTAATGGTTGGAAACAATCATCTTAAGGATCTTTTTCAACCTAAATGATTCTATGATTCTATGATGTATTTTTAGGGGGAGTGGCTTGAACTGTGTGGTCATAAGTTGTGATCAAAACCTGTATAAATATTTACAGTAAGTTTAAGAAACCAGTGAAACAAAACTGAATAGGGAAATTAAAGAAGAAAGGCAGTATTTCAGTCCTTAGTTCTGCATTTGCATTGTAGAGTTTTATCTCCCAACACATTCAGCACAATCTTTTAAAATAATAAATTGTCTTCAGGAAATTATTACTTGATCATTATTATTCAACATTATTCAGTCAAATTCATGATGGTTCTCATTTGGTGCTTTCACACTTAATTTTCATTTTAGGTCATAAGAATCATGAAATTATTCTGCTGGATAAAATAATCATATAGGGGAAAAAATGGCACCTACACTCACATACTTACTTAACGTATTACCTATAAATGCTTCTGTTTGTTCCTTAATAGATTTTGAAGAAATAAAATTTATTGCAAATTCAAGGATTGCACCTTGAGGTAGTGTACGTACATGATTTTAAAGCTTTGTAACTTCTTTTGGAGGGAGGTCTACAGTTTTTGTCTTGAAGTCCTTGAAGGATAGTATGGATCATAAAGCAGAACACAGCTGAGCAAACATCTAGGTAAATATGTTTTGAAGTGACCTGTAGAAGGTATAGATGGGTTTTGATGCTTTGTTTGTTTCAGTAAGGGTTTGGGGTTTTTCTGTTTGAGGTTTTTTTTTTTGCTTTACATCAGAACATTAAACTTTCACATGTTCAATCCTGTGTAGTCAAGATAGCTCATGTTTGTGAGGTGCTGAAACTGCATGTTCAGTCCTCAACTGTCAGTCAAGCTGATAAGTGTATGTCCTGTTGACTGCTTCTGTCAGAAGAAAGGTGGTGGGAATCAATATTTTTCTTTACTAAAAACCATTTTGAAATGATTCATTGTCTTGAATAACACTTTTGCTGTTCATGTACTTTAATTTTTAACATCTGAGAAGAACCTAATTTCACTGAATGTAAATATAAGTTGCATTTTCTCTTTTCAAAGCAGCCCTTCGCAATTCTATATCATGGGCTTTCTCTTCCATCTTCGGTACTACTGTTGCTGCTCTTACTGTCTTAATAATAGTAGCTTTCTCCTTGTGTGTCTGACTAGGTATTATTATGAATTTATGTCCATCCTCTCTTCAAAGGAGAAGTATTTGTTTATATTCTTACACAATTCCAAATCTTTAGGCAGTGTAGCAGTCGCAGAGTATATTAGGACACCACTTTCACTATGAATAATTCATGCCAGCATCCTTTCTTTCAGTGTACATTTGACTCAGTAGAACAATTCAGTGATAGTGATGCTAAGATGGTAGATTTTACTGACAGTTCAAGAAGAGCTGTTAGGTATGGCTTTTAGGGTACTTACATGCATTCAGTTTTATTTAACTTCTGGTCAGGTACCTCACCTGAGGGTTCACAATCTGTCTTCCTACTGTGTTAGTCCTGTGCTACCAGATACGGTTTCAGTGACTCCAAAGAAGTTTTGCAGTCTATAACAGGTTAATATATCAAGACATCGGGTACAACTAAGTATGATATTTGAAATGCAGTGTAAAGACTTAGAGTGTCTTTATCTTAAAAGGATTTTATTAATTACTTTTATGTGTAATGATGCTTTGATTTTTTTGATGTAGTGACAATATCAGTTACCTAGGGTGGATTTGTTGATTAAGAATCAGCTTTTGCTGCAGTGCAGAGTTATGATCTAAGTACAATGAAGCAGTACTTTAGGTTGAATGATTCACCCTGGAAAACAGTATTTTAGGTGAACTAGAAGGTAGAACAGTGTGATGATAAATGAGCTGATTCACTAACCTTGTTCATGCGGCTAGCTAATAATACCTGTGTGTTGGTCTGCATTGACTTCTCTGACAAATGCAGCCAGGGAGGGTTGCTGCTTTCGTGTGGTTTTGGTTTGATTTTCTTCTTCCTTTTTTTCACCTTCTTGTGAGAAATACTGAAAATTATATACTGGAGCTAAGACTTGTAAGAGGAAGTTGGTATCCTGTTTGTCAAGAATACAAAAGTTAATTATCAAATAGTTGTTTGAAGGTCTGACACAAGCTTTATCAAACTCATTTTTCCTGTCTGCTGTGCTCAAGTTATTACTGATGTCCTGTGCTTTAAATGACATAGAAAGTGTGGCATTTTCTTGAAGGAAGCCTCTGTGAGACATATTATTGGATAGTGTTGTTGACTGATTTAGGAGTTTCAATTCCATCTTTTCTCTGAACCTTAGCAATCTGCTGAAATGAATGTCTGAATGTGAGCCATAGCCACCCTTCAATCCTTCGTTGCCTATCTCTTTGCTGATGCTTTTTTGCGCTGATTTGGAGGACTTCTGCCATTCTGAGAAACTCTTTCATGACACTTTTGAAACTTAGGAGCCTCACAGTGCGGCGTAGTTAATGACAACATCTTCTTCTCTCATGGATTTAGTACTTTTATTGTAACTAGCAACTTAGTTTATTAGGTGTATAGCATAACATGAAATCTATCTGTTGTTTGATTTGTCCAGAAATTAACATTATCAGCTAGATTGATTAGAAGCATGCTGCAGTCCTTGATGTCACATATGAGACTGCCTTTGGAGATCTGAAGAGTAACTTGGGAGAGAGAGAGGAACAACACTGACTTATTTTTTTTCCCTTCCTCTAAATGTTCAGTGTATTTAACTAAAGTATGTTTAATATTTCCGATTGCTAGAACATGGACTTACAAGTTGAGTACAATTTAGGCTATGGCCAGAACATTGCAGGAGTCATGTTTTCACTGACTGGTTGGACTATGTCTGGCCTGTCAGTCAGTGCGTTTGAGTAACGGGGGAAAGAAGTGCCTTCTGATTTTGTGGCACTCTCCATTTCACAAGGAGCAGAGAGGAAAAGAGTCTCCTCTGTAGCACAGTCATCACTGCTTTGATAAAGGCGGCACATCCCACCGCATGTTTCACCAATAGCTCCTCTCTCATGTGGTTTTCCCTAGAGCAGAAGGCTTGCCCATGGCTCTTCCTGTTTTGGTGTCCTCTCCCTCCTGCATCTCCAGCTGCCTGCCTATGGCCACAGCAGGGCACTAACTAACTGCATTCTGGCTGATAAGCTGATAAGACATGCAGCTTATTATCTCCTGTTTCACGTGGCACTTGCTGGCAACCTGGCTGCCCAGAGACATGTCTGGGGGATGCATGATTCACAGATGTCACACAGAGCATGAAGATCTTTTCCATTTCCATAATGGCTTTTTACTTTTCTTTTTGAAAACAATGCTGCTTGTATTTTCCATGAAAAAGCTTCTGAATAAACACTTTTTCTCCCACTTTTGTTTGATTCAGAAATAGAATTTTGAACAAAGTATGAACACCAGCGGAGATCAATGTTCTTTTGCTTTCCACTTTTTGTTTAAATATATATCTTCTTTCTCCCACAAACTAATCCCAAATCCAAAAGTCAGGAAAATATTTTCAGTTTACTTTTTGTCACCATCATTTTTATGGTTTTGTGTAACAGTAGTTTATATGATGGAATGTGGAGGTTTGTCATTGGCTAAATAATTTTGACTAGAAAAAGGTTCTGTGGGAGAACCAGCATAAAGTTGGCATGTGTAGTGATTCTATATTGTTAAAATACTTTGGAAAATAACTACATGTTGACAGTAATGGAACAGGAAGTAGATAAATATTTTCGATATATAGCCCCTGAAGTTTAAAGTCAATTTCATTATGACTAGAACAAAATGGGACATATTCACAGCACCACGTCAATTTCACTTCTCACTGTGGGAAAGAGAAGAGGGAAAATATTAGGGAGTTAAACAGGAAATTTCACTGCGGCATTAGGCACCAAGAATAGTGAGGTACTATTTTGAAGAAAAATGTTGCAACTGCTGTGATAACTGGCATTATCTTTGAGTTAGTATTCATGAAGTTTATAATTAATTAGAATGTGTTGCTACTCTAGCAGCTGAATTTTAACTCTACAGCATTTTAGCATGCTCTTTTTTCTTTGACCTAAATCCGTCTAATTTTTTGTCTTCATTAAAAGCACAGAACAAAAACACTATTGTGTCTTGGGCTGAGTTTGAGCAGATCAAGTAAGTTTGCATTGCTAAGCAAAGCCATATACATTTTAGTCATCCCAGAAATGTTGAGCTTGACACAATTAAGTGAGATGAGTGTCCATGTGATGGAAATTTTTACTGGTTTTGCTTAAACCTGTTTGTAAAACAGACAGTCCAGTAGGGCAACAAAAGAAGGGGGAAATCTGAAAATGTAATAGAGCATAACACTTAAATTTAAAGAGGAGAAAATAATTTTGTTTGTAGATGTGAGTGAAATGCCATTACAATTCAGTGTCTCAGGAGAGTTCTTCATTTATATTGGTTAACATTAGCATTTCTAAGGATAATTTAATATATATTTGAAAGCTTTTTTTTTTTTTAAAAAAAGCAAAACAAACCTGAGAGAGTATTCAGAAAAGGATGGCTGTATTTTTGAAGATATCATACAATCAACATTTCCCAGGCTTGTGATTAAGATTTCTTCTACTCTAACCCGAAGAAAATGGAATACATGTGAAATGCCATGAAAAATAATAAAATGCCATATGTGCTAACCCATTCAAGACATTTTCTTATTAATTTATTAGATTCTGGTTTGTTATTTGAAAAATTGTTCTGTTTACACTCTTAAGATACTTGATTTTGATTAAAAACATGCTGGGTTTTTTCACCATGAAACCAGAGATCTTTGATCTCTGGAACAGTGTGATGGCCCTAAGTTAAGAAACTGTCCTTACAGCCCAGTGGGTATGTCACTGTCTGCTGACTAGGCTTGTCCTCTAAATAAGCCATCAGCTTAAAGGCCATGTCGCACCAAATCAGGAGACAGTGCTGCCTGATAGGAAATGGGGTAGTCACCAATTCTTTTTAATATGACTAATGACTGGGATTCTAGGAGAAAAACTGTTGTAAAGATTCGAGTATTTCTCATCAGCAGAGTGAACCAAACAGAAGAAAGAGACTTATATAAGAAGTCTTGAAGGCATCAGGATGGAGCAGATCCTGCAAACTGCAGTGCCCATTGCAGTCTTTATTGAAGAACCCTCAGTCTCCTAACACTTGCATAGACCTCTGGTTCACATCTTTTGCAAGATGCAACACTTAGATCCATCTATAAATATGAAAAATTATCAGTACATGTTTTAAACCTTTTTTAATAAGACAAATTCTTTTTCCTAGCTTCAAAACTCCTTAATGCACCTTGTCATGAAAGGTTTTTCTACACTGGCTCTACAATTGACTGTCCAATGTATGTTCGAAAACTACCTATAGACTTTTTCTAAAAGTGTCTGTAGCCACTGGACAGATTGCTTCTGGGTTTCTTTCACTTTATGCCCTCCTGCAGATAAACCTACGGAAAAATAAAACATCCCCGAAATGTGATGAACATCTGAAAGGAGAACTGTGCATAAGAACAATTGTACATGCAGGATCTTGCAGCAAAGAGAAGACATGACAAACTAGAAATGCTGCTCCGTGTCTTTTGTTTTCCCATCTGGATCAATTTCTGTGGATTGAGATACAGAGGTAGAGAGTTCCTTGTATTTCCAGGAGAAGTGTTTTCCAGGCAGATTTAAGATGTAAGTCCAGACTGAACTTTTTGGTATCCTTGTTGTATGCACATAGCACCGGTATAGCTATACCGAAGTGAATTCCATGTCGTGTATTATTTCTGAAGGTAGGTTAGAAGAAAGGAAGGTCTGCTCACCCTATTTCAGGATTGTTTTATCACATCTTTGTTCCACAGTGAGGAATGTGTTTATACTCATACAGTTTTAAACTGGTGACCCAGATAAAACGAGGTATGTATCATCTCACCATACCTAAGCCACCCAGTCTCCTTCTCATAACTTTTGCTATTTTCCTGGACACATTCTGCCTTCCTCCATGATATTTCCTGGTTTTAGATGTTTTAGATGGATGTTGTTTTTAGCGCAGCTGGGTTTGAGGTGTGCTGATGATCAAGCAGCCTAATTTTAAATATTGGCAGTGCAGTTTTAAGTGTGATTTTATTTTATTTATTATGAATGTATGTTATTTTGCTCTATATTTCATCCTTTTTTTTAAACTCTGAATTGTGTGATGGCTATGGCAGCTGGAAAATGTTTTTTGAATTCTTTTAAATTTATTTTTGCCAGTCCTTGGAGGTTTTCTAGAGTTAAGTAAACACAGTCACACCTGACATCATCCTGTATTACTGATAGTCCTTGCATTGAGTGGGAGGTTAAACTAGATGACCTCCAGAGGTTTTTTCCAACCATTATTTCTATGATTCATCATGTACTAGTCATTCATTTTCTGTGTATCAAAGGTGTCCTTAACTTCATATGCTTCTCATGGCTTCTTATCATTTGTGATGGTGAGGGAAGTAATTTTCTGCTGCTCCACAGCAGGTTGAGATCCCAAGAGGTACAAACTCCTGTTAGTGGCAGGGAACGCCACGTGCAGATGGCATGTGTTGTTAGTAAAAATCTGAGTTCTTCTGTACTGACTGATCTGTCCCTCATGGAAGAACCGTTGCACTCTTGCAGTGTTGAAGGAGATCCCAGAAATTTTGTGTTCATATCTATTTCAGTGGTTGTCTGAGAAGATTTGCATTTTGTGCATGTATCTGTGGGGGCAGAGTTTGATCAAGTGGATAAATAGCAGAGAAGAAGAAAAGAAATTACCTATCTGGAGAGCAGGGTGTAGCAGTGGACAGCACATGTAGAACTTCATTCATTGGAGTATCTCCTGTACTATGCCATCTGCAATGTTAACAAAGCAGTGGAGTTATTTGAGACTGATAGGTGTGACCTAAACCCTTGATATTTGCTTGCAAAGACATTTGCAGAACTGTAAATGTGCTATAGGTATTGCTGTATTTATTGGACCATGGTGTGGTATCACACTGAAACCTCCAACAGACTTTGTGCCCATGCACTTTCACATGGCAAGAGATAAATAGAATGGCAGTGGGTAATGGAAAAATGAGAATCAGTTGGGGAATGATGAAGGTTGTTTAATGAGCTGAAGATAAAAAATGAATAAAATTTAAATGCATATCTTGGCTAAGTGAGAAACAGATGGAAGAAATCTACAAATTTTGGGGGTGTGAAAGTTCTCCTGGAAAATGCAGCTCTGTTGAAATCAAAATACTTCACAAAGCAGGTCAACTGCAGTAGACTTTTGCTTCCAAAAAAAAAAAAAAAGACTGTCAGACAGAACATATTTTAATATTTTGGAATACATCTTTTTTAGTTCTTAGTTTTGAAGTGATTCTTTCAATTGTTTTTTTATCTATTGTGATTTATTTAGAAATAAGTGTGAACAATAAGTAAATAATCAAAGGAGCCATGGAATTTTCCTTCCAAGATTATTTGAAGTGCTTCAGTTTTGCTGTAATTTGGAGCAAAGCCAGAGTATAAAATCCTTGGAAATTGCTATCATCCGTTCAGTTCCCAGGGGGCCTGAGAAGGACTCTGTTCTGAATCGCACTACAGCTAGTACCTCTTGAGATGCAGAAGCATCAGTAATTGCCAGTAGCTGTACGACATCTCATTTGCTTTGCACTCTGAATTGCAAGGAACTGAATGTGCAAGTGATTTCAACATCCCTCTACACCTGATGTCCAGCTGTAGTGGTACTGCTTCGCCTGACACACTGCACTGAAAAGGGGAAGCCTTGTTCTTTTTTCCCCTGCACACTGCACCTAATCTCTTTCAGGGTCAAAACAATTGTAAGGGAAGATTTTCCTATTGACACTTTCTGGGGACTATATAAGAGATTTAGTAGAGCTTTTCTTTCTCTGCCTTCCTTTTTCCATAAAATCTAGTGCCAGGTGACTGAGATAAGTGATGTCTGGTGTGTCTGGCAAGAAGCAGCTCAGTTCTTCTATTGGCTATTAACTAATTGTTGTGTGCCATTGTGCAATTCTTTGTGTGTTTGTGCATGAAGGGTTCTGTGATACAATCTGGTGTTTAAGTGTTTAAGGTATCATTTAGTGCTGAAGAAGTTATTGTTCTTGTAGGAATTCACAGAAAAAGTGTCTTGGAAAAATGTTTGCTATCACTGCATACTTAGCACAGTCTCTGATAAAGCATTGCATTGCAGTAAGTTGGTTTGCTTTTTTAAACAGACAAATTTCATTGTCTTTCATTATGTCTTGTACATAGGATGTTTAAAGAAACACATAGGACCTCATTTGCAAGTCTAACAATTGAATGAGCTTCTCAATTGAGCATGAAAACTGGAGAAAAAAAGACTTGCAATTTTCATCCTGGTTCTGGTCTTGCAAAGCAGACTTTGGATTTGTGTGGTATGAGAAATTTAGCATGATCCATTCAGCACTTTTCTGTCCACTTTGATGCATTGCTGTCATTACTGTGAAATCCACGTTCAGGGGCTTTTTTCCTGTCAGGCATGCACATTGCTCCCACTGTGGATAATTGGTTATGTATGGGTAGCATGGGAAGAAGACTTTTCTTAAGTGCTTACAAAGACACTGCTTTGCAGAACGGCAGTAAATAACTACTTTAGCAGTGGTTTTAAAAACTAATTCATTAGTTTGTCATTTTTTTAGACATGCCGACCTTTAAACTGGCAAATACAAATTGCTGTATGGTTTAAAGATACCATATGGCATTTCAAAGTGCTACTCAAGAGCTTTGTGTATATTCAAGATCAGTGGCAACTTACTTTGGGGAATGGAGGAACTAGGTGCTCTACCTATCTATGTTTTCAGAAGATTCCATAGTAGTAAGGAAAGTAAATTTGCCCCATTAAAACTTTAGTTCTTCTGTTTCATCATCTGTAAAACCAACTTTTCTCTGTACAGTAGGTAATGCCACCCCAGTCACTGTGACAGCTGGGGGAGGATACTCAGAAAGTCTTTGGGTTTCTTGTACTGTGAAATGGAAGCTGATGAGCCTTGCAACAGAAATGCCTTTTTAAGGTACTATCTAGGAAAAAGTTGTATGTTTGTGCTTTGTTTCAAATAAAAGTTTTTTTATTATAAACCATAAAGAGGCTATTCATAGATTCATAGATTGTTAAAGGGTTCGAATGGACCTTAGAGATCATCTAGTCCCAACACCCCCTGCCATGGGCGGGGACACCTACCACTAGACCAGTTTGCTCAAGGCTTTATCCAACCTGGCTTTGAGCACTGCCAGGTTTGGGGTATACCCATTGTCTTATCACTGCAGTTCCTAGCAGACAGTCCCTCTCCAGCTTCTTTGTAGGCCCTTCAGATGCTGAAAGGCTGGAATATTCTATCATATTTGTGGTGTTAAATATTTTGCAATTATAAGGTGCTTTCAAAATTCAAATAAATTACTTGGGCGTGGTGAAGCAAAAAAAGAGATTTAGCATTTCTATACCTAGGCAGGAGAGGGGCTATTGTGTCTTTAACAGATAATTAGCATACATAATATGCCAATTTGCAAAAGTTACAGGCCACATTACAGAGTCACAATTAGAGCTGCAACTGTAAATAGCACAATGACTGGAGCTGTCTTCAAAAAGAGACATTTAGAAGTTCAGATTTTTGGGTTTGTTCTTTTGTTTTAGTTTGCTTTGTTAATGAAAAGGAGCAAGCTGGATATGAAATAAAAGCATTATGTACAGAAAGCATCTGATAGCTTCACATAATATTTCTTGACTGAATTACTTAGGTGCATCATATAAGCTAAATTTTGTCAAACTTCAGCTCTTTCTGAATGACAAAGATATTTTCTAACAGTAGATGCAAAAGAGTAGTCAGAAATCTATGCCAATCTTATGACAAAGCAGGTTATGAACTCAGCTTCATTTACGACTGAGGCCAATGTAATACCAAGATGAGGGCTATTAAGGTTATTAAATTTGTCTAACAATATCAGCCATACTTATTTTTGAAAAAATACATGGATTATTTATGAAATATGCACAATCTGGAGCTAGTTTGCTTTCAAATTGCTCCTCTGAAAAGTAGTCCTTTATGATGATTTCATAAAGCCATTAAGTGGCTAGACCAAATGTATTATTAAAGTGCTTAAGGAGATATTTCATACAGCAGCAGGAAGCAATGTGTGTTCCTGTTGTGATCTTTTTCCATTCATGAGAGAAAATGTTCTTTTTTAAGACATAAATGCTGAATTTGTAAAGTATATGTAGAAAAGCTCTAATAGAATTCTAGGAGCTCCAGTCAAGGCTTAGCTTGTAGTCTACATGAGGTGCAGATGAGCCCTTTGAAAACAGATAAGCAGAACAATTGCAGTTCGTCAAGCATGGTCATGGAGAGCGTTCCTCAAAGTGATGGAGACACATGCCTCCACCTCAGCCACCTTCTGACCAGCTGTCCTGAGGTGGTCATCCGGGGTGGGGAGGACTGATTCTTGTCAATGCTGGGGAGGCACACTGCTACTTCGTCCTGGCTGACCACAGACCTGAAAGTTGTCTGTGCTGATCTCTCAGTGGGGCAAGGTCCAGGGCTGCTGGGTAATACACGAAAGTCCTAATCCTTGGTTTTCTAGTATTAACTGGTCCTGATCTAAAAACTCTTCATAGAGCAGACCCTGGTGACTCAGTTACATAGTTCTTCAATGATCATAACCTTTTCTCAAGGTGCATTTTGGTAGCTCCATCAAACATGAGCCTCAGGTAGGCAGAGGCCACGTCTTTTTTGCAAACAGGCAGCAAATGTGTCACTCCTGATTGCTCATGATGGCTGATCTTCAGAGCACAGTGCCATGCTTATTCAGGTGTAGTCTCATAAACAGTCACAGTCACAAAAATACCTACACTTGAAGATACAGTGTGAAGGCAGAGATAAATACTGAATTTAAATCTTCTAGAGCATTTAAAAGTGCAATTAGTTCGTGGCATTTTGACATTCTAGGAGACAAAAAAAGATGTGTTCTTTTAGTGATTGAGGATTTTCCTTTTTGAACCTGTATCTTCTGTATCTTATGCTGATCTTTTCCATGAGTCACTTAATTGCTGCCTCACAGGCACCTTTGTGGAGTAAGTTGAAGCTGTGCAGCAGTTCTGACACCCTTGGATAAGCAGAGGGAGCATGCTGAGAGGTTATAATAATAGAGATACCAACTGCTCTGTTAAAACCTTGGCTTGCCCCTGAGTCTGTCAAAGATTTCTGCAGTATCTTGCCTCTTTTCAGTACCCCCAGACAAGCCAGAGCCATTATGCTCAGTAAGCAGCATTGCTTCTCAAAGCCTTGCTAGTCTTTCAGTGCTATTTTTGTACTAGAGCAGCCCTAAAAGGAGTGCTCAGAATTCATTGATTCTCTTTTTTTCCTCTTTACTGCAAAACACGTGGAGAGATTTTATCACATTTCAATATGTTTATTTAGTTAATCATACGGACAGAAATCCACATTACTATCAGGGGCATTTCCAGCTCAGTGGTCCATCTTGGAGAGTAGGAAAATATGAAAATAGATTTACTGGAATCTGTGTGAGTGCCACAAGCATCTACTCCCAGGAATATATCTCATAATGCCATATTTATTGCTGTTGTACGTGAGCATCAGACATACTTCAGGCTTCATGCATCGTGAAGACAGTGCCATGAGGTGGAAGGGTTGATAGCTTGTGCTACTTTTAAAAATTTGAACACAATAATAGTAATATAGCTTGCTGATTTTTTCATTAATTCAAAGCTAGTATTTTCGCTTATGTTCAGTGGTGTCCATGAATCAATGCTAATCAGTTGATGGGTTGAAAAGGCTGAAGTTTTCGGAATTTAAAAAAACCGAATTTTTAGTAGGCTGAAGAGTCAGCATTTTTTATGGAAAGAGTAACCTTTTTCCCTCCAATTCAATTAATAAAGACAATGCTGATTTAATTACAGGAGGAACTTGCAATCCTTTGGATAGGATGGAATTCAGTTCCTATCTCATTTGTTTCCTGGTGATCGTGGAGTAAAGAAAACCCTAGACATGTTGAGTTGGGTTTTCCAGAAATGCATAAAGCAGCACTGGGTCAGATAATTTTTGCTGACAGTTTAACAAATATCCTGTTTATAAAAGTAATCAAGAGTTAATCATATAGCAGTATGACCAAGATCACTGGACTTAAAGAAGAGATCACAGTTGTGATTAAAATTTACAGAATAAAAGTATAATATAGGTTTATTGAAGAATGCTGTGAAATATAGAATATAGGATTGTTTGGAATGCTGTGTTTTGTGTAGGCAGCCATAGATACCTCATCAAGAAGCATATCTTTTTATATGCTGCTTGGAAACCCCGTCTACCCATCCCATCTTGGTCTGGATACTAAAGATTCCAAGTAATAGACAGGTAAAACTACCAATGATCACCTTAAAATAAAGTTATTTAAGTAATGTACCCAATCACTGGAAAGGTTAAATTGAAGAATGGACTTACGTAACAACAAACTGTATGAATTTTGTTGTCGGAAGAACACATTTGGAGGAGCAATCCCTAAGTTCCCTGTGCACTGAATAAAGAGAAGTATCTGCTTATTCACATCAAATTGGTGTTGGATAAGTTTCTTTCATCCCGTTTGGTGATAGTAGTTGGATGAAAACCACGTGTTCTAATTTGCAGGCCATTTATCAGTTAAACTACTTGTTCAGAACAATTTTCTTCTTAAAGGATTAATTCTTTATAAATGCAAGCATTATTCATATAACTTGTTGATCCTAAAACAACTGGGCACAAAACAAGTAGGGATTTAAACAACTACTTTTAGCAATAAACTCTTTCAAAAGAAATAAAGCATAAGCAAGTTTCAATTGTACTAACAAAAAATCACTAAATTAAAATAAATTCATTCATTCTGTGATGAAAAACACTCCCCAATGTAACAAAATCACTCACAAAAATAAATACAAAATATATGGCATCCATAATTTTGCTTTAGTTTTAAGAAGAAGCAACTTTTCTTCAAAAGGATAAGGAGAATTCTTATGTTTTTGCGAATAGAAGTGTCAGTTTTGGAAACCATACGAAAGTAAAATAAGTGGAGAAAAGGAGGTCACCAAGTAGAGAGCATATTGCACAGAGATTCTGTTAATATATATAATGACTACAGCCACTCCTCATTGTATTGTTATGTTTGCTTATTTCAGCTTGCATCATTCACACAATCTACGAAATAGTTGTCTGTAAGGAGCCTTTCTGCACAGGATGGATGAAGACAAATACAGAATAATCAGATAATACAAGAACACAGTAATCCTGATATACCATTTATTGTGGGTGTGGCCAAGTGTTCTCTTTAGTTACGGTCAGCTTGGGTTTTTGTCCTGCAAACATCTATTACAGATCATAGAGAATTTATGGAGTTTTTGACAAGAACAATTCAGTTGTTCTGTATTGATGTAGATCTTCCCTTCTAGATTTGAAAAACTTTAAAATCTGTTTGTCAGAAATGCTGTAGGAGCCATGATGAGATATTTTTCCTGATGTAATTTTCATACCTTACCATCTTAAAAACAGCAAGAGAAAAGAATAATTACCCTCAAACAAAACAAATTGTCAAGCAGCAAGATATACCCTAACCTGTCAGTTTAAAAAATGAAGGATATGACTTTTCTTACAAACCAAGGGGCAGCATCACTCCTACCTTAATTTTTATCACGCCTTCTGCACATGTTCCTATTGCTGTGGCAGTAAATCTTTGCCTATGTGATCTGTCATGCTATGGGTTATCTTCTCTAGCTTTTAAGATTTTGAAGCTTATTGTTGTCTTCATCCATGATTCAGAGGACAGTGGGGCCTGCAGCAGTGAACAGAGCTCTTTCGTAACTGGCCATCTGTGATGAGTTGCTGAGGAGGGCAGGACACACAATCCACCATCATCACACACGGATGAATAGGAGTAATTTTTAATCGGGATTAAACACCAATTTTTTTCCCAATCCTGTATGAAAGGTTTTATATTATTTCAGAAGCCCCATAGAAAGATATTTCCCTGGCTGACATACCCTGTCCTTCATTTCCAGTCAGCTTCGAAACCATTTCCAAGCTGGAGGGTTTCCACAGAGCATAGTCCCTTTGCTCCATTGTTTCTTTGAAAGCAGTGACCCTACATCTGCAGAGTTTTTATACAAACATACACTTGATTACAAGAAGCATTTCTAAGTGGGATGATTCCCCCACTGCCCAGCTACAGCAGCAGTGAGATTTATGATTTTCATTTCCCAACTTCAGCAGCTAGGTAACATAAATAACATTTGCTGTTTTTACTTTTAAAGCTTTCTAGAAATATGAAATGTTGTTCCTTTTTAGACTGACTCCTGAATCCTTCCTTTTTTAAAAAACCAACACAAAACAAAACAAAAAAAGGTTTAACTCTTGTTGAAGTAATTTTTTTGAGGAAAAGACCTTCTCAGTATGTCCTCTTGTCAATGAAGATTTTTTCTTCCAGATTGTCTGGTCTTCAGATTCCTGTGGATCGGCTGCACATTTGCTTTATGAGTTCTGAAGGAAAAAAAAGCAAACAACAAAACTATGTAATATTCTAAAAGGTTTTCTTTGGTTTTAGCTATACATGTGGATATTATTTGTCAACATTTTCTAATCAGTCTGGTTAGTGTATACCAGTTACAAAGCTGGAGTGGCTAGACCCATGCAAGATCCATGTGAAGCTACCCAGAATGATGCTCATTACATTTGCAAGAGGCATCCTGTGGTTGTTTGATGTTGCAAAAAACAGTTACTTTGTATTCAAAATATAGTCATGGCATGGTGCTCACTCACCTGAAGAAGATGTTTTGATGACTCTGGTTCTAGTCAAAAGTCAAGCACGTAGTAAGCATAGCTCCAGAGGTAGATCTGCAGATCTGGGGTTCCCTGCAGGATATTATCCTCAGGTTGGATCATTATAGTAGTTCTGCTCCTACAGTGAAAATCTTGATCCTGTCTAAAAGTTTTGTAACTACCAATCAGACTGTTACTGTAAAAACTGCTCTTGCTTAAACACTGCTGTCCTGCCACTGAAGCTTACAATACACGTTTTTCTCCCCAGGAGTATAATTGGATTGTAGGCTTTTGTAGCAAACTACAAAGCTGTCCAAACTTCCTCTCAATGAATTTCTACTAAGATTTTTCATTTCACACAACAGAAGGAATATAGAACATCAACTAATAAGGCTACATGGTACGACCTTGCAAATGGAGAGCAGCCGACTGTTGCTGTCCAGGAGGTTTTACTTTAACAGCAAACCTTTGAACATTAGTGATGCTGAGCCTTAGCATAACAGAGCCTCTCCAAAATCTGTGAGATCTTTTGTGTACTGAATACGGAAGTAGAGTGCTGCAGTACTAGTGCTGTTTTATATAAATTTTAAAGCTACATATGTTGCTAAATAAAAACTGCTCGTAGATTTATAAACATAGCTCTGTAGAAATGTGACAATACTTCTGATGTTTCCGAACACAGCATTTTTTTATTTGATGTTTCTTTTCAGTTGACAGATATATCAACTTAAAAGTAGCCATACGGTTCCCAGTTGAATATGAATTTGAGAGGGCTGATGCACATTGCTTAGTCTAAAAGTCTAAAATAAGTTACTCTAAAGCTATTTGCTCTGAAGTTGCCAGACTTTATAGGATATACATAAATAACTTTGTGCAAAACAAATCCACTCCCAAAGTTAAGCCATATGCCAATTTCAAGATCTCAGACACAAGAGCATTAGTCATATGAACCATTCCCTAATATTTTGGTGGAGTGCATGTTTGATACGAGAGTGCAGCTCATGCCTCCTGGGGGTTGAGTCAATGGAGTGACTTTTGTTCACCTCCACAGACTTTTGCTCAGGCACCATCTGTCTGGATTTTTCCCCATCTTGGTGATAGACATCTGATTATTTGAGAACAGGATCAGGTCTTACATAATATTGTCATGTGTTTAAGGGACTATTGAAATGGGCAGAGTAGAAGTGATTATTTGGATAACAGTCTGAATAAAGAAAAGAACCCAAAATGTTGCATTAATAATGCAAAATTAATAATTAATTATGAAGGAGTACATTGATTTCATAAAGCAAAACACTTCATAAACAGATAAATCCATCAGAAGAATGTAGGACTGACTTATGAGAAAAAAATACCGGAAAGCTCAAGGAATCTAAGAAAAGGGGATGAAAGGAAAGAAAGCCCTTTCCTTTCCCTTCCCCCATTTATTTTGTTCAGAGGGACACTATGAATCATATGCCTCTTGACACTTACAGGAATGATCTTACTGTCCAAATGGCTTAAAGAGAGGTTCACTTGGAAAGAAAATAATCAATAGGATGAGATATTAAAAGGGATTTTTTCCCCTACTTACTCCAGGCAGCACTGTCAACTCTCTATTGAATTTATGATCTACAGGAAATTAAACACTGACAGCATCACCAGCAAAGATAAGCATATATTGCTTAGGGTTAATGACTTGCTGGATTTTCTAAATCATGCTATGTATACATTAGTATCTCAGATTTTTATCAAGTGACTGTTGGCAAGTAACCATGGATAATGATAGCAAATGAAAATTCCTTTTATAAATGACAGAGTCGTGATGTTGCATTTTAAGCTCTGGATTTCCAAATGTCTGCCTACTGTCCTGTCAGAACTCATTTACATGTGTGCAGTATTTTGTTTGAATAACATAATTGTTATGTCACCCACTTTTGCACACACTTACAGAGTCCTAGGAAATGAATTAGAGATGCTGAAGCAGTTTGCAGTTTGGCAGATTTGGAACCATGTGTCCATAGTAGACTCCAAATTCATAATTAAGCATCTAAATTAATGGCTCTATTTACAAAAATGCTGGGCTCCCAAGAGTTCCTTTATTTGTCTGAGATATACTGGTCTTAAAATTAGGCACCATCTCATGGTCTCTGCAGCTATAAGCAGAAGTTTTTCTTAACTTTCCAGCTTCCCTAGAGCTCCTTTGAGCTCGAGGCATAAACAGATTGACTGAGCCCAGGCCATTTTAGTTTGCTTCTGTTTAAAATCACATAGTGGGGGCAGGCTGGGGGCAGGTCGGTATCCTTTTCCTTTCAGCAATATCAAAGACCAGTTGCCTTTCCATACTTGCCTTGTTGACATATTGAAGCAAAGCTCCTTGATCACCAGGGCGTGATGTCCTTTGTGAAAGCTACCACTTAAGATTGGTGATGATCAGTGGGAATTGGTTGATAAAGACAGGACTGTGTGATACATACACAAACAGAGAGCATTGCTACTGTTGACATTTAGGTTATCTCTTTGGGCACAGGAAAAAAGAGGGACAGAAGCTCCACGCAGAATGTTCTGAATCTTCTGGAGGAGCCTATGTATTTCCACTGGACACAGGGGGAACCTCATTTATCAATCTAAACTTGATGTCTGAAATTCATGCAGCAATTCTCCAGTGTGGCTGAGTAAGAGTTACTGTAGATATTGTTAACTTACTGTTTTCTGTATGCTGCCTATGTGATCTATTAATTTTTCACTGAAATTGAAGGAGGCACTTGCAAACCTGGTTTATTTTTTGTTTTAATGAGGAAAGAGAGAGGCAAAGAAACAGCAGTTTTGCCAAAACTGCAGGAAGAATCTGCAAAGAACATTTCCTTTGGGATACATAATGATGATACATGCATCTCCTTTCATTTTGTTATTTTGAGGGCCTGTATTGAGGCCCTGGTCAGACACAACCTTCCTTTGCTTGTGTGAGATGAAAAGATTAAAGCCTAGATTGGTTTGCTATGCTTTGTTGGTATTGGTTTTGGTTTTTTTGTTTGGTTGGTTTGGGTTATTTTTTTGGTTAGATGATTCTGTTGGGTTTTTGTTGTTACTGGGTTTTGTTGTTATGTTGTTATGTTGTGGGTTAGTTTTTTGTTTTGTGGGGTTTTTTTAAATGTATTACATAAAACCTATGGGAGTGACACAACAGAAAGAGGAATAAAATCCAGGTCAAATACATAACATTACAGAGCACTGGCACTGGATTATCAGGAGAAAAGCCCCAAAACATAAACATGGTGTATGAGTAAATTTTCCTTAGAAATTGTACTAGAAAATAAGAAATTTTGCAATAAATTTTTCTCCCTCTTGCTGTTTCAAATCTAAGGCATTTTTTTGGCTTTATCAGAGTTTTACAAACAAAATTATAAACACTTAAATAAGGTGGCAAACAAAATACAGTTAATACAGATAAGAAATAGACCTTTCCTTTGTATGCTTCTACCTCTTCCACCACACCCATCCTCTCAAATTCATATCAGTCAAAACCACATCCAACAATATAACTCAGATACTGGACTAAATACAAGAAACATTCTTCATTCTTGCCTTGAAGGGTGCTGAAGACTTGTTACAAAAGATGAAGGCCATGACTCTAACACAGATGCATGCACCCTGATAGTAACATCTGTGCCAGTCAAGAGTTAACTATGTTCAAACCATTTTAGTTTATCAGCTAGATGAAAAGCCAAATAAATTCACTTTGCCAAAGAGAAGAGTAGCACTCTAACCTTCTCATGTTACCTATCTCTTAGCAAACCTTTTAAAAAAAATTCTCTGGTAAACTCAAATTTGGCATAATTCCAAGACTGCAATTTGACAGCATCACTGATAAGTGCACTTTGGCACAAACAGAAAAAAAGGCAAATAATACTATATGAAAAATTAAGTTTCAAAACTCTGTCACATGGGTCTTTAAGTGAAGAACAAATTCTGAAAAAAATGTATGAAACATGGTCGATTCAAAGCAGTGAAAAGCCAATATTTTATCACAGTTGCAGGTTTTGGTGGCAGTTTAGACCTTACCAGACTTCAAGAAGAATAGAGCATTTATGGAAACATGGCCACCAGAGTAAGAATAGTGCTAACAAGAAAAGTATCGATAGCCACACAAGTTCTCCTGTTTCAGTCTTTGACTATTTTTCCTTTGGGTTTTGGATAGGTTAACCAAGTATATTTCCATCTAGGGGCCATTTGGGCAATTTCTTGCTTAATAAAACAAAAGTACCTGTTTTCTGGATTTAAAATATAATAAAAGTAGTATTTCATATTAAATCTAGAATCCATTTAGCAAGATAAAGACTGATGTACCACTCTGATGCCTAAAAGCAAGGGCACTCAATTTGTAGTCTTACAGAAAAATGCTAAGAATGTAGAGTGGAGAAGAGGGCCATTCGTTGAATTGTGGAAGAGATGCTGTCTTTTCTGCTCTATGACCATGACATCAGGGCTCCTCTTACTTCTGAGCAGTAGCAGTGGTAGGCCCCTGATTTGATTGCTGCAATCTTCAGGGAAAGGCTTTCCTTTCAGAACACATACGTTGTTGGAGAGAGAACTAGTATTTGTATTTCTGGTACCTGCATGTGACAGGCTAATCACAAGGAAACTGTACATGTTAAGTCTTGGATGACCAAATTATGAAACATACTAGTTAGAAAACTAGTGTGTTTCATAACTTTGTGACACTAGACAGGGAAAATTGCTATAGTCTACTTGAATGCATAATAAACATTTTTAAAAAATGAGAAAAGGCTTTTCAGAAAATATTCAGGCAAAGGTTTTCCAGATGTTCAGGATCAACTTTTCAGATAGGTGGGTGATCATTGAGTTTTCACAGTACAGGTCTGTGGAAGACCACCATCTGAAACTTTGTAGAGAAATTTCAAGTTACAACCAGTCAGACTGTAAGGAAGTGGTAGCTGGTAGGCCCATAATAGGAATCCAAAAGTACAATATCACAGAATTCAGTTCAAGTATCTTAAGGACTGCTAAAAATTCTAGCAAGCACCTATATGCTTCTTTTGGCAGAAATAAATGCCTCTTAAAATTGCGCCAGAAATGATGAAGGAATATCCTAAGTGTCCATCCTTCTGTATTTTTATCAGTGACCTTAACCAAAAAAAAAGACCAAGAAAAAGTGTGAGAGAGAGAATGGCTTGTTACTCTAAATTTGAAGAGATTAACTACAAAGAGAAAGATTGCAATACAGGAGGAAAATGGTATCACCTTAAGGGATGAAGTAATATCAGTGGAATGAAATTTAACAGTAAGAGTTGCAAGGTTATGCATTTAGGGCCCCATAAAAGCCTCTGAATTTGTCCAGAAGAGATATTAGTCTAAGTGGCAGGAAAAATCTATTTTCTATGGAGAGATTTAAAGAGCCTGACTTCTTAGTCTAGCAAAACAAAGGCTAAGAGCAGACTGTATTATTCTCTGTTATAGCATCAAGAAAGTAAACATTTGAGATGAATGAACTAAGGGACTGCATTGGCACAAAGAAAGAGTGGGCATGAACAGGAAACAAATGTAAAGATTGTTAGCTATCAGAGGAATGGGTTTTCTGCAAAAGCTTCTCAATCTGAGCAGAAAAAAACCTAGCTAGTTTTAACATGAAGGTTATGGTGTTTGTAAAAGACTTGATCTGGTGTTACTAGGTGGAACTGATGTCCTAGAAGGGGAGAGGTAAGAGGTCTTTAGAGTTTGTAATTCTTGAGATCTTTTTAATACCTTATGTACTATATCACGGGCTTTAAATTGTGTTAATATAAACAGTCCTCAGCAAAATTCTCCTTAGACACTAACCCATCTTAATTTTAAAAAAATGGATATTCTTTTTCTGTCCCTGGTGGTGGTTTATTTTTGGTGGTTTTTTTTTTTTTTAATTTTAAAAAATAATAGCAACCATAATAATAATATTGTAGTCATTATTATTTTTATAATCATTATCATCATCAACATCATCATTATCTTGAAGGCAACACAAATAATCATGTGTGACAAATTTCAACCAATGTATTTTTTGAGGAAACTTCTAAGTGGCTAAAATTATATTTGCATGTGTTAGTTTTTATCACATTTGCAATCATTAAGGAAGAGTATTTCTGAATTCAGTGGATATCTGTGTATGTACTCATCACTAGAATCTCTATTTATAGAATTAATTTAGGACTATTGACCTCAAAGTTTATCCTTGCCTGCTGCATGATGATTATCTACCATGTTCCCAGGAAAATTATGAATGTAATTTGGGCTTCTATAGTGTGTTCTACTGTCATGTCCCATTTGTGGTCTGGAAGTATTTTAGTCACTGGTCAGTCCAGTCACTGCTCGGTTGTTTCTACTGAAGAAGCAATTTGGTGTTGAGCATGCTTAAAGTGTGATTGCTAGGAATTCTGTTGTGTGAGGTGCAACACAACAAAGCTGTTCATCAGCTAAAAGATGCTATTAGATCCATCAGATAATTTTATCTGGTTATTGCTGTGTCATGGTTTGAATCTGACATGGTTGTTTGCCTTGTAGTTGTTTGCTGACTACTGTTTCTAAATTATCTATCCCCTCAGTAAAATTTTGTAGGGGTTTTCTGGTTTTTTATTCTTATTTCTCCTCCATCTTCTGAATGCCTTTCTATTTATTCTATTTCATTGGTATGTTGGAAGTAAATAAATACTTGTTCAGGAACTATCTTAACAAAATGACATTCCATATTGTATACCCAGTTTTTGACTGCTTTCTGAGAAGTAAAAAGACTTTGTTGATATAAACCAGCTTTCTAGTACTGCTGGTAGATAAAAAGTGCTTTATGTTGTCCAAGAAGAAGGGGAGTGAAATATTTTATAGTTGTGTTATTGCTATGATACTGCGGTCCTCGGTTGAACAAGGATTTCTGAAGCAGGACTCAAATTTGGAAACAGTTTATGTTAAAAACCTCTAGAAATTTGGGTTAGTCTTGTTCTCTTGATAGTTCCAACCCCTGCAGGTGTGAACAAACTGTGACAGAGAGGAGGTGAATATTTTACAAAAAAAAAAAAAAGGGAAGATGATAATACAAAATGGAATTCACATACTGGATATCTAGTGAAAAATGCTGTCATGATGATAGAGCCAGAATCCAAAATCACATATACGAGTATATGAAGAATATATGAGAATATGGAAAAATGATATTTTGCAGTACTAAAAATCATGCTATTGCTAGTTTGTAAAAAGGTTCATCTAAAGAACAGACATGTATGTGCTCTATGTATGAGTATGAATACTTGCCATTCTTATTTTTCTTGACCCCTCATTGTGCAAGTCCCAAATGACAAAAAAGGGGAGTGAGGTTACTTTGCATCAGGGTTATTATCTATTAAGAGAATTTAGAACATTCAGACTTTAAAGCAATTACTGCAAAGTTTCTGAAAATTTAAATAGAATCAGGGGGTATAATTTAAAATTTGTTTAGTGTTACGGTATGTCTTTTCAGTTCTTTGGAGCGCTTTTGGGGGTTTTGGTTTGTTTTTTTATTTTATTTTCAAAAACATGGAGCAAAGAGATCTAGCTATCCACACTCCAACTAATCCTCCCTCACATACCTTAGTAATAGTCTAGAGTTTATTTGCTTTCTGGAACAAGCTTGAAAAAAAGTTACCTAATCCTGAGATGTATGTTCTACTGGATTGACACTGATTTGGGAAGCAGGCTTACTTACTTTCTTATGTTTAGAAGAGATCTACAGAATTCTTATTGGGCAGCAGCCTGATGTTGAATTAGGCACAGCCGGTAAGATAATGTCCTAACGTATTATGAACAATAATAGCTAATATTACTCTTTGTGGCATATAGTGGGACAGTTTCTTTTACTTGCTGAATCATTAGATTATCTTGTAAAAGAAACACTGAGAATAACGACATAAATTAAATTCCATATCCTGAAGTAAAAAAAGCATCTTTTATAACAGTGTAAGGTCTGAATACTAAATGTTCTCTTTGTTGTATGCACTGAAGAGCATAAGGGGACCTGAGGAAATACAACAGGGTAAAGAGAGGCTACCATTGGAGGTCTCATTCATGGCCATCAACTAGAAAGCCATGATAAGAGACATGTTCTTTTGAGTTGCATTTCCAAATGGAAAATTTCAAAGGTAAAACATTACCTTAGCTTGGCCAGAAATTGTTCTGTTTCTGTACTTTTTGTCAACCCAACATTGACAGTGTGAAAAAAAAAATACTTTCCTTTTAATTCAAAACATTTTGTTTAATTAAACAGGATTAACTGTACTTATTTGGCCCATGCCAAACAGCTTGTCTGTTATATTCTGATTTTTTACTCCTCATTCTTACTGTGTTACCATTTTCCTGACTGCACCTTCTGTAAAGGTACTGCATTCTATTTATTTTCCCACCTTCCTGTTGACAACACTGGTGTTTAACTACTCTAAACTGACATAGGATTGCCAGGTTTCATGATTTTTCCTCTTGATACCCTTTTTAGTTTCAACTTTCTTTAGGTAAAAGCACATTTCTAGCCAGCTCTGTTACAGAAAAAAATGCTTGGAAACCTGATTCCACATATATTTTTAAAAATTATCGCAAAATATCTATTAGGTATTATATCTATGAAATAATATTAGATATCTCTTAGATATTTTTGATGCTATTATGGGAAGTCAAAAATGTCTTTACAGCTCAAAATATTATCTCCTTTTCTTTGGCTTTTTTGCTACTTTGGAAGCATTATGTAGTGTCAAGGTGAGTAATGTGTGAATCACAGTAATAACACTGCTGTATCTAGAGAGACAAAGGTCCATGCCATTCCTGTCTTATTTCGTGGTTTACTTGTGCTGTGTAGTTATAGCAGTAGTCTGGGGTGACATATAGTCCAGGAAAATAACCAGAGGTCTTTTCAGAAGCAAGATTCATAGTCATAAATTGCCTTTTTTTTTTTAGTTACTGTTTTCCATAGCAACTCTGTTGAAATAGAGCAGAGCTTCTGATGAAAGTGTGGAAGGCTATGTCTCACTCCCTTCCCCTCTCCGGCAGAAAGAGAAATTAGGACAGGGTGTTTTACACTGCTGAAATTTCACTACTCTCTGCTTCTGGATTATCATGTAGAGCGGAAATGTAACCAGGTGGCCAACATTCCTTTGAATAAGTGTCTCTGTCTCCATTAACAGCAGATGACATGTGAGAGAGAACAGTTGCCTTAAGCCTGGGTGTGTTGGATCCCATGCTCCCCATCCTTCCTTCCTTCCTTCCTTCTTCCTTCCTTCCTTCCTTCCTTCCTTCCTTCCTTCCTTCCTTCCTTCCTTCCTTCCTTCCTTCCTTCCTTCCTTCCTTCCCTTCCTCCTTCCTTCCTCCCACACTTCCTTCCTTCCTTCCTTCCTTCCTCCCACACTTCCTTCCTTCCTTCCTTCCTTCCTCCCACACTTCCTTCCTTCCTTCCTTCCTTCGCCCTCTTTTCCACTCCTCCTCATTCCTTTTATCATGCCTTGCATGCCTCAGAAGTTCGTACTGATCCAGGTGATGAATTACAGACCTATATAAGAGATTATATTTTTTTACTATAACACCTCATCTGTTCATGTATTACCAGTTCATCTTCCTCAGCACTAATTTGAGTGTTCAGGATTTGGATTTGCTTCAGATCATTGATCTAGTTTTCAAAATAGCAAGCAACCTAGCATAGTGCTGTTTCTTTTTATTTAAACCATGGCTGCTGTATTTATAGTCAACAACCAGAGAGCACCATTTGCAAACAATTTTCTGTCCAGAATTGAGGCAGGCTGGGCTGGCAGGACACCCTAAACAGCTGGAAGGCCACAGCATAGCTGCTGACAAACAACTCACTTCCTGAGCCAGTCAGCATCTTCCCATTCTCCTTCAGCACTCCACCTCATTGATTTCAAACTGCCAGTATCTTTCCAGAAACACCCCATTAGGGAATTTGCTACTCTTAGATGGGAAACTCATTGTATTAAATATCTTTGCCATGTCATACCACTGGTTTTTAGGCAGACCTCTGCATGGATCTCACCCAGGGGGTCTGCTGTAAACCAATGGCATAATTTGGCTCTTTAGCAGTAAGGTTTGTTCAAATAAGAGCAATCTCTGTTGCAGTCCCAGGAATGCTTCCACGCTGAAGGAATAAATGTGCTTTCTATTTTAAGCCTGACTTTGAATTGCCATCCTGCCCATCTCAAAATAAAAGTTTCAACAACTCCATATTTCTTATTGCCTGACTAACACATTTGAGTGTAAGTGGGACAAGATAGCATTGAAATGCAAAAGCTTGAGAGAGGGAGATGATATTTTCTTTCTCAGAGCAACTGCAGTGTTCGTGCTGAGAAACAGCTTTGTGCCCCACCCTTTATCTCAGAAGATGATACTGCAGCTTTGTGTCATGAAGTCCTGCATGCATCAGATAATTTGCAATTTAGCTCAGTCTTTATAGACCATTATAGATGCACATACTAACAAAATAGTGCATTCAGGAGATGGTCTTCATTGCGTGTTCTCTTTCCCCGCCCTGTAGGTATGCACTCTGCACATACACCAGGTACCCTGGAGAAACAGAAACCAAAATGTTTCTCTGGACATTTGTTCCCAGGACAAACAAGAGGAATCAAGTGCTTTACTAGGGATATATACTGTTAAAAAGCAATAATCATAAAGGGATCACCTAGTTTTACATAGGTGATGGCATGAAGTACTTCCAGCAGCAGATCCAGTGCAGTTCCTGAGAGAAGGTACAACATACGGCAGCATATTGATGGAGCAGCAAGCAATCTGTTTGCAGCCTTATCTCAGCCTCAGCTCCTTATCAGGCAATCTTTTATAGACATGCCGATCCTGCAGAGAAAGGCATCATTAGTAGCTGTAATTGCTTCCTGTGCTGGAGTAGACAATTTAAAGAAATACTGTATAGCAAATATAAATATGAGCTCTGAATCTGAAGAAGAATGGTGACAACCTGAGGTGTCCTTTTTTTTCCCCATGGCCAGACTGTGGTTTTATGTTCAATTATGGAAAAATCAGTAATGTCTTAAATCACATCATTTCAAGTATTAAGGAGTGCATACTTAAGTATTAGGCAAGACAAAAAGATTCAATACAGACTACGCATGGTTTTGATTTGTAATTTTGCTGGTAAGCCCTGTCCCACCTGTATGGTTTGATTTTTTTTTTGCTTTTTTAAAATTTTATTTCACTTTTTTTTTCTTAAAGTCTTTCCTTTGCAGTGTTCATGAAGGTCTGTTTAAATATTGCTTATCAAAATGAGTAGGTATTGAAACTTTCTGTTCAGCCAACTTCCTACCACCATTTTGTCATTTATTTTCTTTTTCCAAAATTGTATTTCTTAGCTGGGTTAGCAAACACTTTGAAATAGATAATTTGCTTAGTTGAGATGTGGTTTAAAAATAAGCATCAGTATCCAAATTGTCTGTTGGGTAAACTTTATCATTCTGTTTTACATAGTTTTTCAGATTCTAATATTGACTCACAGGTATAATTTAAGATAACCACCCAAACGCAGAGATAATTATAATAAGCAAGTACTTCCTTAGGAGTTTCAGAGATAATTTTCCTCATTTCTGTCAGTTAGCAAAATGCTATACATGTGTAACAGAATAAAGTGGTGTAACATCTAGCAAGCCTTTAATGAAGATCTTCAAAAGCCACCTGGATTAGTCCCAGGCTACCTGCTCTAGGTGGCCCTGCTTGAGCAGGGGGTTGGACTAGATGACCTCCAGAGGTCACTTCCCACCTCAACCATGCTCTGAGTCTGTGATTTTGTAATGGTGTGATATAATTCCCTTGATTCATTGGTGAGTATGTCACCACTTTACATCTAAAATTCTCTGACCTGATAAAGTTTTTATAGCATAGTGTTGAAATATAATTTATTTGTGATTTCTTAAATATCAAAACTACTACATTATATTATTTTATAGAGAGAGCATAGATGTCTTCACTTTATAAGCATCTGATGCTGATCTCAATCACACCAACATAGCTCAAGAGTAACTTACTAGTTTCTAGCGTTAAAGTAGCTTACAAGATGAAGGATGATGGAAAATCTTTCCTGCTGTGCATATTTCTCCCTGTGTCATAATTACTTAAAAAAAAAAAAAAAAGCTGTTTATTGCTCAGTAAATCATACAAGTCCCTGCCATGGCTTTTGTTTCAGATTTTCTGGGCTGCCTTCAACAGCAAGGAAGGCTGGTGTCCTTTGTTTGCCTCATTTGGAATCAAGCAGATTATGCCTATAATCAAAGATGGTTTTTTAATGTTTTAAAATAGTTATTTACTCACAGGTGCAAAAAATTAGTTTCTGTTGAGCAGCTGTACCTGTAAGGAAGAGCTTGATCTCTGTGAAGACCTGAGTACATGTCTGTACTATAGATTTTAGTGTTGTGTAGAGACACTAGAGTGAAATTTAAATATCTGGCTTGATTAGTCAATGCAGTCTTGTCACAAAAGCACAGAGCTCAGTTCAGGGTCATAACTCCATTTTTAGCATGTGTGGAGATTCTACTGCTTAGTACAAATTCTTCTGATGCTCAAAAAACACATTTAAAGGAAAAGTGTAACTGCACTAGATCTTGTTATAGAAGTCAGTGTCACAACTGCTGACACCATTCCCCAAAGGGAGAGCAGCTGACAGCCATCAGAGAAAACTCTCCAAACACATTGGGGAGAGAGAGAGAGAGTCCTTTCTTACAGAGAGTTCTCTGTTCCCATAGAGTGGCTGAGTAGCCTACCCATAAATCTAGCCCTAGTGGTTATGTTTCTAGCGTAATAGAACAGACTTCTGCTTCTTTAACAGGCCATGGAACTGCATCTAAAAAAGAAAAAAAAGGCATTTTAAAGTGTGTTGCGAAAATCAAAGAACAGAAATATTTATGTTCTGGTCTTGTGAGTCAGAGTGGGATTTTGGCAGGAGGTCTCAGAATATGGTGGGTATGGTGGCAGTATAGTAAGTGTGATATTCAGCTGAGGAAAATTTAACACTGTGTCTGTGGCTGAGAATCAGATCGAAGTGTCAGTTTTCACTTACCTTTTTATCACAAAAACAACGCAAGGACACCTTTCTCAGAGTGTGCCAAACTGGGCACTCATTAGAGGGCAAAAAGAGAAGGATTCAGCAGTAAAATATACTGGATGGGATAGGACAGGGGAACAGGGAGGTGAGCATATTTATAGAAGCCATAGATTATCATCCCTGCTTCATCTCAGAGCCCAGCCGTATCAGTGGAGGTAGCCAAGCGCTTCTGTACCCAGGCTGATGGTACAGGTTTAGGCCAGAAAGTCAACACTGTGCTTAACCTGCTGCTCTTTCTACAGAAACCTTCCTAAAATAAGAGCTTTTGCAAATCTCCAAAGCTTTCACTTTGTTGTTCTTTATGTGAGCAAGAAGGAATTTGTTAGGCATCCATGGGGCTTAGCAGTCCAAGCTGGCTACTAGTGCAACAGAAGAACCATGGGGCTGTGTGCCATCAATTTTGTTTCCTAAGGTGCTCCTCAGCCAGGACTGACACTCCTCTTTGTAAGTTCCCTTCTCAAGCCTTTAAGGAAAATGGCACACCATTTTTAATTAAAACAAGACCTTTCTGTCTATCTGTTAGAAGAAGGGATTAGTTAAATGGGAGCAACAGAGAGCTCAGCAAACTCCTTGGCTAAGGAGAGAGCTGTTCGTAACTTAAGTCAGCAGTGCTCCTCTTCACCCCAGCATGTTTCTCCTGTTTCTATCCCCTCTCATTCAATATTACATTTAATGCAGTGCAACAGGGAAAGGCATGACCTTGTTCCTTTCAATGCCATTAAATCAATACCTTTAGCCCAATAATCTTGTACCAATAGTACAAGATTATCTGTGAGATTTCAGGGTGACGTGGAACCTTGAAACAGTCATAAATGCTGTGCCTCCAAATTTCCTAAAGTAGGGCACTAGGATTTCAGTTGATTCAAGGTTCTAATTGTTTGTGAGTGGCACTTAAATATTTTACTGGGATGTGAAAGTAAAATATCAGGCACTTCCAGTCTTGAGTGCTGCTGTAAACAGTAGCTCTTGTGCTTACTGGGAATACACTGCAAATGTACTTCTTCCTTCCATTTTTAAATCACTTTAGAAATTTTCCTGTAAGTTCCATGCACTGCAGCTCCATTCTGCCAGGTCACAATTTGTGAGAAAATGGAAAAATTAATTTCTTGACCAAGAAGTAGAAGAGGTAGACCCTGAACTGTCTCAGTCCTATTAATAATTCCACACTTGCTAAACTTTTAAGCTCAGCGGTACTCATGTTTATCCAGGGAGCGGAATTTTCTTGATTAACATTAGGTATGGTGGAAAGTATTGGAACATCAAGCCTGAATGGGCACGTAAGAGACCACAGAAATGCCATGGGGAGGGTTCTGTTAATGCTTCTTTTCATTTGGCAGCAGCCTCCTTAGATGTGAGGGTATCCCAAACATTTGTTGTTGAAAGGAGGAATGGAAAGGAGAGATCAGCTCTTGGACCAAGGCCCCTGACTGTTACCTATTAGAACTGAACTGGATTTTGTGTGCTAGGCACTAATAGAAGCCATTCCCTTACTGGATGGGTTTTTTGGGTAGTCACTTTTTCTGGGAGCACATTATTGAGGGTTGTGTAATGTCTTGTAAATATGCCCAATGGCAAATTGGTCTACTTCAGCAGAAGGTAGATTGACATTTAAAATTGTTTGAGAGGAGATGACTGTTCATTTTTATGATTTTTCTTATTACTCCCTCTTTTCCCTTTTCAGTGCCATTACCATATGGATTTAATCCTATTCCATGTCCATTAGCCACTAGTGCTGCATAAATGTGGACTGGCTACATCAGGTCCTCCCTCGTGTATGGTCCTGGCTCCCATGGCATGTATAACTAAAGCAACTTGGTTTCCCATGTCTTATTTCATTCACTCCTAATGTATTTACCCACCCTGCTTACTTTTCTGAATCAGTTTTATCAGTGGCTATATTAATGCAGCCCCTGAATAATGACTGGATTTGGAGATATGAAGCATTGAAAATTGATTCTGAAATGACCAGAAGCTGGAAACAGATGGAGAAACCTTGCTGAGGGTGGTGTGTTCTTCTTAAGAATTGTAATGTAGCACTATTTAATGATTTTAAATTATCTGAATATCAGAAAGAAGATATGGTAATAATAACTATGTGCTTAAATGATCTTAAGAATCCTTTTTTCCTCCCCCAAGTACTGTAATTCATTCGTACTAGTAAATTGTTTTGGTAACTTTGCAACCTGCTCTTTTCATTTGGCAGTTTACTCTGTGAATATAACAGTAATACTTTAGCTTGAATACTTTTTTTTAAATTTTATGAAAACAAAGTATTTGTATTTCATTTTATATTGGTCAACAGAATACAATATAACATTTTCTCAGTATTTATATTGAAGTTGTCAGATGTGCATGTGCACTGTCAAAATCATTGTAGAATGTTAAATAAATTGTGACATCTGTGAGCAGCCTAGAATGACAGAAAAGGATGACTTTGTGGAGAATAAATGTAATGGCATGATGAATAGCCAAGGAAACGTGAAATAATTTTCAAATGTTCCCATTTTTTCCTACGTTCCACACCATACACTCTTAGCCATCCAAATGTGCTTGCATATTATAGGTATTGCATATGTGCTAATTTGTAAAATTACAGAGTCAATAGGTTTCAGTCAGGAAGGAGTCATTCCTTTTAAAACTCTATTTGTAGGGGAAGGACATGTGCACACATATCTCGGGATCACTGTAGTCTGAGGTGCATGAGTGTAGCCAGTTTGCAAGTTCACTTCAGAGCAGACTGTACCAGCTCCCTCTGCCAAAGACCGTGAGGTCAGGTAGTGATGAGGGGGGACAGAGGGTGAATCTGGCCCAGTGTCTGGTTGGTCTTGGGTAGATCCTTTGCAGGGTCTCAGCCACTCATCTGCCTGGTGGGTTTGTATTGCTGCCCTGTGATATCTGCCACAGTATGGAGTTCTCAGTGAAAGGCCTGAGGGCAAAGAGCAACTGGTCCCATTCTCCAGCAGTTCTATAATTGTGGAGTCAACTGTTACCCTTTAACAGGAGTTAATGCAGATGGGATAAGAGTCACATATATATGTAGGGTACATGTCTGCCAAGACAGGGAATTCTGCAGGTTGTGCTCAAGAGAAACATTTATTTCAGGACATGTTGTGATCCAAATCCAATAAGAAGACTTTATCCTTTTAGTAGTGTTTTCTTTATAAAGGAACCCAGGGGAAAGCTAAAATGAATACAATTCTAGCAGGTGTTTTGTATAAAGATGTTTACTACTAATCTAAACAAACCTGATGTATATTTTAGCAGCTACTGTATTCAAGTTGCTTAATCTATGAGCCACATTCTGTTTTGTTTTATTACTGGAGAGGATTCTGTTACTGAAATATTTAGTTGGATTGGTAACCTATTACATTTTCATATTGTAAAATTCACCATGTAGGAGATAATAGTGGTTATTCATATATACATTTGCTTAACCTTCCCTAAATTGTATGTAGTGCATCCATTATTGCATCACGTACATGGTTCTCTGTTCATTGTCCAAAAATAAATGTTGATATACAGTCACAAGGAATGATATGGCTAAATTCCATTTTCTTCATGCAAGAGGATCATAGAATCATAGAATTGTAGGGGTTAGAATGGACCTTACAGATTATCTAATCCCAGTCCCCCCTGCCCTGGGCAGGGACACCTCCCCACTAGACCGGGTTGCTCAAGGTCTCATCCAGCCTGGCCTTGAACACTGCCAGGGTTGGGGCAGCCACCACTTCCCTGGGCAACCTGTGCCAGTGTCTCACCACCCTCACAGTAAAAAACATTTTCTGATATCTAACCCAAACCTCCCCTCCTTCAGTTTGAATCCATTACCCCTTGTCCTATCACTGCAGTTCCTAACAAAGATCCCCTCTCTGGCTCCCTTGTAGCCCCTTCTGATATTGAAAAGTTGCTATGAGGTCTCCGCATAACCTTCTCTTCTCCAGGCTGAACAGTCTGTCCTCATGGGGAAGGTGTTCCTGTTCACTTATCTACTTTGTGGCCTCCTCTGGACTTGCTCCAACAGTTCCATGTCCCTCTTATGTTGAGGGAACCAGAACTGCATGCAGTATTTCTGGCGGGGTCTCATGAGACTGGAGTAGAGGGGTAGAATCACCTCTTTTGACCTGCTGGTCACAGTTCTTTTGATGCAGCCCAGGATACAATTGGCTTTCTGGGCTGCAAACAAATGATCATTTAATATTGGAAAACCTCCAACTGATATTCTTCCATGGAAACAAAGTCTTACCAATGGCTAGAGGGTTCCACTAGGAATTTTAATACCATAGAAAGTTAATTTCTCTCTTTTTTTTTTTAGTTTGGAGGAGAGGGAGGAAGGATGTTGAGGGGCATGGATACTCCTGATTGTAGTATGTTCTAATTACAAGCAAAGGACAGACAAAAGAGTCTGATGTTGAAGGAGTAAAAGTAAAATAAATTACTTGTAGTCTGAAGCCATCATCTCATATGCACAGGTAGGAACATTTATTCTTTTTTAAATATGCAGAGTGAATGACTGGAGGCTAATAGTGGTAATTATTAAAATAAAATTCCATTGTGTTCTAACCTTTACAATCTCACAGATGAAATTCCAGATGCTGAATTAATCACTAAATGCTGTGAATGGGACAAAATTATTCCCAGAGAGTAGTTTGATTTCTAACACCACTTTGTTCACTGATACTGTATCTGGATCAAGTTATTACCTATCATGTCTACATAATGCTATGAAAACCTATGCTAATGCTATGAAAGATTTCAAACAGCATTAGGTATACTTAGTAACCAAGAATGTGGCCTTGAGCACTTTTGTGTGAATGGTATAAAGTTTTTATTTTCAGGCAGATATTGATCAGACAGAATTTGGGTCATACTTTTGGGAGGCTGTGGAAGAATAGTTCCTACCAGGCAAAGCCTCATGCAGCAGCCTGTTTGTTAAGGTTACACTAGGCTGATTTTTTGTTTTCTTTTATGAAAAATGACTCCTGCTGTCACAAGGTCAGTTCCTTTGCAGTGCCATCTGCATTATATTCAGCATTCCTTGTAGTCACTGAAAGGTCTTTCTCTGCCCATTGAACCTGAAAAAACCCTACTTTTTGAGTTTAAGTTTAAGCATGGCTTGGGAACCTCTGTTTGAAATATTTACATTTGATTCACTCAGCTCATGAATTACAGTTCTTGTTCTATCTTTTACCTGTAAGAAATTTCAGCTGCATAACAGAGCTCCAACATTGAGGAACTGAAGATAGATGACATATAGGAAAAAATATAATCTTATATATACCAGAAGGCAACAGAAGATTTGACTTGGAGATGTTCTCAATCAGATCTGAAGTGTGAAGTAAATGTGGAGGATCAGCAGTATAAAGAAGTAATGAATAGCAAATTGCAGGTAGTTGTCATAAAGCAATGTTTAAGCTCTTCTTCTGGCTGAAATAGGATTATATGGCTTAGTAAATGAAAATGCAGAATAATATCATTAATTTATGTGCCATTTTGAAAATTTCTGTCACACTCATTGCTTTACATTTCTCAGCCTGTTCTTACAAGTTTGCTTAAATTCAGCCACCTTACAGACAGGCAATAGGTAACAGTTTCATAGCATACTGCAAAACAGTGGGAAGGAGGGGGAATTTTGCCAAAGATATTGACATAAACCTCTCAAGAAAAATGCTGCAGAGCAAGCAAGAAATGCATTTTTTAATACATATGGATGCATTCACACATGAGCAGGCTATATGTAATCTATTTCATCTGTAGTAAGCTGGTAGGATGAAAACCTATGATTTTACTGATTCGAGGCATCTCAGGCCTGATGCATACAACCCTTACATCTTCCTTGTGGTGAAGCAGAGGCTTTAGAGAAAACTACTTTTAGGGCAAAGAGATTTTTAAGGGTTGTGAATATGTAGCCTGGAAGGCTTAAATTTATAGATGAAACTGTTATAGCTGGATATGGAAGAATAACCTGCAGACAAAAACAGTTCCCATAGCCTGGCATTTCAAGCATACCACATTGCCAGTCATTTTTTCAACATGTGGGGCTATAGCCAAGTGTCAAGTTTAATTGTAGTCACCATATATTATTGCTATGGGACTAGATTATGAATTTTGCACTCATGGTTGTAAGCAGCTAATAAACTGGTAAGTTGTATTTCCAGTGCATTCTCATTTATTTGTTTTAAGCTTGCAGGTCCCTAAATTTCTTCACTCTTTCAAGTGAAAATGATGATAGCTTTTGTTCACATCTTTTTCCCTTTTACTGTGTCTCATATCAGAGAAGAACAAGGTAATAAAAGAAAGCAAAAATGAAGAAACATTCACTGACTTTTCATGTTTCCAGTCATTCAGCTGAAATATAATAATCCAAGAATATTGTCCAGGCTCTTTAAAATAAGTCCCTTTTATTGAACAAAAATTTCAAGTTATTTTTTTTCCCAAGCCCTGTCCAGTGTTCTTCCATGACTCACTTCAGCACCACAATGACTCCAGAAATGTTCGTAATTCCTTTCCTGTAGCAGTAGATCATCAAAGACTGAAACACTGAGATGCAATTGCTGAACTGGGTGTGAAGATAGTCCATGCATTATAGAAATAACAGGCATTATAGAAATAACATAGCTTGGCATTTTGCCATGGAAATGGCCATATACCAAATTGGCTGAATATTTGTGTTGGCTTCTGGTGATGGCAGTGGGTGGTAGTATCATTTTGAACAAGCAAAGGCTGAATATCTAATTCATTTTGTCTGGTTTGCTTGATTCTCAGTTGAATCAACAATGACTCAGTAGCTTCAGCACAACAATGATTATTGGGAGTTACTTCAGTGTGCACTTTGGCATATGAATCTATATTCAGAGTTAATCTCATTTTATACAGATACTCCATGAAACTGAGAAGTTGCATACAGTCTTGACCTTATTCAGGTCCATGCTAGAGCCTCTGCCAGCTTCTTGAGGACTGAGAACTGCCACATTGTGCATAATGATGTTTTTAAGGAATTGCCACTAACTCTTCCAGGAGGCATTTTTAAGATCAATTGCCCCTTTAAATGTGACATAAATACTTAAAAGACTTCACTGGAAATCATCACAACCATATGTGGAAAAACTGACACACTTTTCCAACATTATCAGAACAAATAAAGCCATAGGCACTTGTTTTCCTTGGTCTGTCATAAAGCATCGTTAGGGAAACATTGCATTCACAATAGAGAGTGGTAAGTGGAAGAACCTAATTGGATCACCATAGACAAGAACATCTGTACTTTTTGGAGGTGTCTAAAAAGTATTTCTTGTTGCTTATTGGTAGACGTCATCACTTCAAGCACTGCTTTACCCTGTTTTCAAGCATTACTTCATATATCATTAGAAATGAGTTATGAACATGATAAACTGGGCCATTTACTTATATTTCCACTTTATATATCACCTCTTTATTACAGCCTGCTGTAATTACTTTATTCCACAGAATATTCAGATATTGACTATAACAGTTTAGAGACTAATTCTGCTGTAGCTATGTTACTCTAAGGACCAGAAGTCAGATGAAATTCAAGGTCTTCTGTGCATACTGCTGGAAATCCATTTCCAGGTTAACAGAAGAAATGCATTTACTATCTCTGTAAATACTCACTCAATACAAGGTGGCCATCAGGTGATTTTTAACCATTCAAACGTTTTCCTCTCTTTGTTCTCTTGCAGTGAAAAAGACAGATTGGAAAAGTTCTTAGAAATGTAGAATTATTCCCCACTATTTAAAAATAAGAAAAGTCAGAAACACCTGTTCTGATTCTTATTTTAGGAATACTTACTGGAAAAAAAATGTACATTACAAGTTCTCACACTTAAGCTGAGACAAAAGTGTTAGCAAAAAATCTCTCCTCTAAACTGTCAGTCATTGAATTTGCAGAATTTTTTAAAGAAGCAAAGAATTTTTGTGTCTAACAGCAACAAATTCTTCTATTTACCCAATTTTTGTTAACTTTTTCACATACGGTCCTTTTTCAATGAGTTACCTTGTCATTGTAGTTTACTGAGGCAAGCAAGCTTTAAGTGGAAAGAAGAGATCATTCTTCCTAAACTAACTAACTAACTAACTAACAACTAACTAACTAACTAACTAACTAACTAACTAAAATTTGAAAATTCATCTCCTTGATTTACACAAGGTGAAGAAACAGGACAAAATGGCAACCTGGGTCCATGCTCTTTGTTAGTCCCCTTTTTAGGTAGGTCTTTATTTTTCAGAGGGTATCCAGAATGACTTCGAATCAAATTTAAAAGGTTTTGGAGAAAACTTCCATGCCTTCATTGCCCTTGCATATCCAGACTTATCATAGTTTGGTTTCTTAAAACGTGATGGATTTGGATTTATCATTTGCTTTTCACCTCCCAGGTAGCAGACACTGCATATTTGTTATGTACTGTACTGCACTGGTATCAAACACAAGAGAAGAAAAAGTCATAGAATCATAGAATGTTAAGGGTTGAAGGGATCTTACAGATCACTTAGTTCCAGCCCCTCCTGCCATGGGCAGGGACACCTCACACTAGACCAGGCTGCTCAAAGCTGACCTTATCCAACCTGGCCTTGAATGCTGCCAGTGTTGGGGCATCCACAGCCTCCCTGGGAAATCTGTTTTATTTTCTCAGCACCCTTGCAGTAAAGATTTTCTTCCTAATATCTAGCCTAAATTTCACCTCTTTCAGTTTGTACCCATTACTTCTTATCCTATCACTACACTTCCAAAGAGCCCCTCTCCAGCTTCCTTGTAAGCCCCCTTTAGGTACTGGAAGGTTGCTATGAGGGAGGTCTCCTTGCAACCTTCTCTTCTCCAGACTGGACAGCCTCAACTTTCTCAGCCTGTCTTCATAGGAGAGGTGCTCCTGTCCCCTTATCAACATTGTGACCCTCCTCTGGACCTGCTCCAGCAGTTCCATATCCTTCTTATGTTGGGAACACCAGAACTGTACTCAGTACCGCAGGTAGGGTCTCGCAAGAGCAAATTAAAGAGAGAGAATCACCTTCAACCTGCTGTCCACTCTCTTTTGATGCAACCCAGGATTCACTTGGCTTTCTGGGCTGTGAGCATGTGGCTCATGTTGAATTTTTCATCAACCATCACCCCCAAGTCCTTCTCTGCAGGGTTGCTCTCAATCATTTCCCTGCTCAGTCCGTAGGTGTGCCTGGGATTGCCATGGCCCAGGTGTAGGGTCTTGCATTTGTTGAAATTCATGAGGTTTGCATCAGCCCACTTTTCAAGCCTGTCAAGGTCCCTCTGGATGGCACATCTCTTCCCTCCAGCCTGTCGACTGCCCCACACAGCTTGGTATCATCAGCAAACTTGCTGAGGAAGCACTTGATCCCACTGTCCATGTTACCAACAAAGATGTTGAATTGTATCAGCAGCAACACCAAGCCCTGAGGGACACACACCACTCCTCACTGGTCTCCATGTGGACAATGAGCTGTTGACCACAACTTTTTGCATGAGGACTTCCAGACAGTTCATTATCCACTAAGTTGTCCATCCATCAATCCATGTGTCTCCAATTTAGATACAAGAATGCTCTGTGGGACAGTGTCAAATGCTTTGCATAAGTCCAGGTAGACAGTGTCCGTTGCTCTGCCCCTATTCACCAATGCTGTAGCCCCATCACAGAAGGTCACCAAATTTATCAGGCATTATTTGCCCTTAGTAAAACCATGTTGACTGTTCCCAATCACTTCTTTGTTTTCCATGTGCCTTAGCATAGTTTCCAGGAAAATCTGCTCCTTATGTTGAAACACAAACAATACAGGAAAATGATGAGTATAGCACACACAATCTGAATAAAGTGCCACAGTAATTTGTTCAAAATGAATTGCAACTACTAATAATTTATGCAGGATGAAATTTACACTTTTCAGTGGGTGTTTCTGCCATTGAAGTGAACCAATTTTATCCCCTTTTATTTCTGTGGAGTATATGCTGGCCTGGACCCTTTCTGGTGGCTACTCAGGTGCTCTCACAGAAACTGAGCTTTAGAGCAAGTCTGTATAAATATGATATTTAATGGATAAATGGGTAGTTAATGCTGTAGATGTTACACAGATAAGTATTATCCTATCTATTTTAAGGCTTTAATGTTGATAAGGGACCAGCTAGAAAACAATTTTGTGTTAAAAGCGAGACAGAGTATTTGTAATAAATGATAATTCGGATCTTTTACTTGCAGATATGAGGCAGGTAGTGTATAGTCTATTTAACCTGTTTTTGATAAAATGAGGAAATTATAAAGCTGGAAAGAATAGCTTCATAGTGTTAATTGCCTGAGGATTGATTTAGATTTATGCAACATGGCATGTATTTCATCAGATTATGTAATTTCTCTTAGTATCTGAATTACCTTTGTACCTAGTCATAATTACAGTTTCATTTCTGTAACTAAAACCAGCTGTAATAACATGTTCTTCTATCATTTCCCTTATCATCCTGCAGCCCCAGTTGTATTGGATACCAACCAGTTTTGCCCAGTTTCAGGAGTTTATTCAGATTGTGTGTGTTAAGCTCATTTTCCTGTATTGTTCATGTTTCAACAGGTCATTTCTTATGTTTTGCTTTTTAAATAGCATGACTCATCTGTGCTTGTCACACCAGTTTACTAAGAATTACATTTTATCTTTAGAGAAAATAAGGCTTAGAGAAGTTGTGTGATGCAGAGGTCAAAGGCAGCAAGAGATTTCAGGTCTTAATTTGCATACACTGCCGACCCACTTATGCTACTTAGATATTATATGGTATTGTTACAGTAAGGGTGAAAAACTAAGAAAGAGGAACATTCAGGAAATAAAATTATCTAACTCAGAACTGCTTGCCTGTGTGTACGTAGTATGCTATAGAGCTGAATAATTAGGAAAAGGTGCACCTTCCCTTAACCTTTAATAGTTTGTAAATGATTTGATGGTCATACAGAATCAGGGCATAAGAATGGGGTTAGATTAGTTTGGGATGGAAGTGGCTTCAGTATGTGTAGAACATTTTTCTTAAATTGCAGACTGATGACACTAGTTGTGGCTACTTGTAACACAACTAGGAAGTGAGTGGTGTTTTGTCTCAGCAGAGTGGTAGTGCATCTCAGGTCAGTCAGTGACCACAGAGTTGTGTGTGGTGATTTAAGGTATTAGCAAGAGTACTACATGAATTGCCTTCAGATCACCAGTTGCTATTCTCTTCTGGCTGATATTGGAATGAGAGACATTCTTCCACCCTAAAAAGCAATTAATTACTGTCTGAGTCCAAATATTCTTAATTATCAAGGTTTGTATTATAACAAAAGATGTTCTCTGTGTCTTTAGTGGAAGAAGTAATCTGCTCCTAAATTAGCTATTTTGTCCTTATACATCAGTTCAGCGTCTACTAGCATCTCCAAAATAAATCCTTGTAGAAGCAGAAGTAACCTATAGCTGGACTGTGCAGAAGAACTTTGGAATTAAGTTGGATTTTATGTTTTCATGCTTGTAATACTGGAATGATTCCTTTTGTGTGCTAAATTTATTTACAACTGCAATCTAAAGCACAGTATTGCCCCTTTGGGTCTTTTGAGAGGACCACTCACTAAAAGTTATGAGGTAGCTAGAAATGGGATTTATGGTCCGCATTCACCCTGTTGGGTAATGCATTTTGTCAGACCTATTCAGGTTATGCAAGTTCCATGTAATGTGCTGGTTTATTTCCCTGGCAGACAGACATAGAGAGATGGTATAATTTTAAGAGAGTGTTTGAGGGCCTACATTTTTATGAAAAAAAATTTATATTATGTATGAAATAAAAAAATATTCATTGTAATACACTGTATATGGTCTTAATCCTGCATGCTCTACTCAGTCAAAATTTCCAAGAGTAGAAGTTTTTGACTCATCAAGAATTGCAAGACCCACAGACCTTAACAAATAAGAATGCACTGCAACTGAGAACAACCAGAACTTCACAAAATCGTTAGTCAACACTTTGCAGAATTCAGAAAAATGTCTCTGTTCCACTCAAAGCCTAATTATTGTATTGCAGAATTTTGAGACACTAATAAGGATGTATTGAGCTTTTGCAAGCCTATTGCCAGTAGACAATTTATTACTCAATAAATCCTCCACCCATGATCAGATAGCTAATGAAAAGTGCTCCAGACTTGAAGTAACAGCATGTTCTTTCTCTATTAGCCCAATGTTTGCATTTAAAAGATCAATCAGAATATTTATTAGCCCAATATCTACAGAAGAATATTCAGATTGACCCTGGGTTGTTGAAAAATTTTGTATTTTACATCAGGCTTCAAGATTGTTCCCTGGACTTTGGCTGTGGGCCAGTTTTCCCGCTAGTTTTATTTTCAGGCCAACACTGTACTTGTTTAGTTACTTTTCTGTATCTATTGCTAATGGATATTGAACTTCTTCCTCAGCAATAAAAATCTGAAGTTTGTCCTTTGTGTATTCCTTCTAGACATGCGCTGCTTTGCACTCTACCTCTCTATGGATTATTTAAGCTTCTTCTCTGCCAGCTGCCTTAGCTGTGGGATCAACTCTCACATGGTATTTCAGCAAGTGTATCATCAAGACAGAGCTGGAGTCTGTAGAGATGTGTGTGACTACTTTGTGCAGACTGAGGCACAGGGTGGTCATGATGTTGCTGCAATCAGGGCATTGTACCCACAAAGTTCACAATAGGCTTCTATATATTGATGAGTAGATAAATTGTTTTAATTTTTCTCCCGTTTACCTTGATCTCAGCATTTAATTAACAGAAATACCCCATGGATCCAATTAATTAAATGTTAAATCTTGAATTTCATTAGCCCATGCTTACATTGGCAACCTTAGATCACATAAAATTGAGAGCACAAGTAAAAGGTCTATTTGATGTCCAGCTCTTTTGTTAGATGTGGTTACTTTTGACGCTAATCTGCTATGTGAGTTGTGTCTCATCTTGCAGCAGGTAGCCCAGAAACAGACAAACTGGAGTCTCAAATTGCATTCAGCTCTTAACAGGGTTTATAACTTAGCCTACGTCTAAGATTGCTTCTGTATGAGAAGTGTTGCAACTGCACTTGACACTAAATTACTGTGGATATTCCTCATGTATTATAAAGAAGTATCTGTTTGTTTGTGCTGTCTTTTCTTTTGAAAGTTGTCCTGAGTTTTGCCTAATTATTTGTTGATCCAGACAAGGTCCTAGATATTTCCTGAGGAGTATTCCCTCCAGAGTGCAGGACCCAGAATATACAGTGGCTTGATCAGTCCAATGTCTGCAGCATTTCTTCAGTCTGCCTGTGGGTGGATTTTGGAGAACTACTAACCTCCTTGCAACTTCTGAGACATAATTGCAGACTGTGACTGCCATGGAAGTATGGTGACTTCTGATGACCTGGGGCACATACCAACAAGGAGGTACTCTCATACCAGTATGTGAAAGTTTTGCAGACACAAGGGAGGTGTCACCAAACTGGCAATTGCAAAGAGAAATGCATACTATATACTTACTCACTACTGATAATTTTAGATGCTTAGTATAGCAGGTTTCTAACATTTTGAGCTCTCCCCTCTTTGTAAATATTGATTCTTTAGGTGACTGAGAGAGGACCTCATCAATGTCTATAAATATCTGAAGAGAGGGTGCTAAGAAGATGGAGCCAGGCTCCTCTTGGTGGTGCTGAGCAATAGGACAAGAGGCAACAGGCAGAAGCTGATGCATAGGAAGTTCCACCTGAACATGAGGAAGAACTTTACTGTGTGGATGTCCACACACTGGAGCAGGTTGCCCAGAGAGGTTGTGGAGTCTTCCTCTCTGGAGATATTCAAGAACCATCTGGATGCATACCTGTGCCATGTGCTCTAGGATGACCCTGCTTGAGCAGGGAGGTTGGTGACCCACTGTGATCCCTTCCAACTTTACCCTCTCTGTGATTCTGTGATTCATTAGAGATCTCTTTACTCTAAATGGGTTCTCAGGAATAAGAGCATAGAAAAGAAGTTAAATACTAGCAATTTAGTCCATGGTTTCATCATGAACAAACAAAAAAGACTTAAATGCTTTGATCTGCTGTATTGCCAGATCTATAGGAAGTGTGGGAATGAGTTTTATAAGGCTTCTCAAGACACCTAAGCACATAACATATTGAAAGTTTAGAGATATAATGGAGCTTCTATAGAATAGACCATGTATAGGTTATCATTTGGTTTCCACATATTCTACAGACACTTGCTTCTAGGATATCATTTATTTCCCAGGTAGCACTGAGGGACCTAAGGGTTCAGATGTTTTCCTTAGAAGAGTTATTCATGTCTGGATAATAACAGTCTTTTATTTCATTAGGGTGCACCAAGTATCCTGCTGTCTATCATTTCACTTGCCAGAGTTTTCAATATGCCATTAATGGCAGTACCGGTACAATAAGAACAACAACAAGAAGAAGAACAAAAAACAAAACAAAACAAAAAAAACCCCAAAACCAAAAAAACCCCTCCAAAGATGAAAAATGCAAGAGAAAGTAAATCTTTATTCTCATTGTGTTTCAACTCACTGAATCACTGGGCTTGAAATGAGATGCCTGGATTTGCACTTCACTCTCATGTCTTACTTATTTGAGATGTGAAAGCTTTCCCATCTTGAATTAATTAAAGAGCTTCCATTAATGCAAATTTATTTGAAATTAGCATCCATGCTACATGCACAGGGAAGAAAAGGTTGGCAGATTTGAGTGGCAGAAATGTCTTCATGCATCTATATGCATCTTTAGAGTCCTAAGTCACCTTCATAATCCATCTCTTATGTACATGTGGAAATCATCACTGGGACACAGTTCTCTCACAGAGTGCTCATTTCAGTGAGGTCCTGGTCTGCATATCAAAAAGAGCTGTTTCTTTTAGGACATGACGTTTAATGTCAACTGTTGCATTAGCTTGCTACAGGTTTAATTTGTTCCTTGTGCTGGAACTTCCAAAACCACCTTGGTACTCTCTAAGACTGTATGGGTGATTTTCCTGTCAGCCGTTTCTCACTCCTAATTTAATCCTTTCATGCTCTGTATTAGACCACCAAGACAGGATTTTTCTGCTGTCCTATAGTGTGCATTTCTGCAAGGATATTTATTCACTCCTGTTCCCCAAGTAAGTGTGGTCAGTTAAGGATTCATTTTACAAGACATGTCAAGCCAATTACCAAGTTTGCCTCTTATGTTAATGAGAGGATGAGATCCAAATTACAGGTAAAAGGACTCTCAGACTTCTGTTTGGAAACCAGGCCTTTTTTTTATACTCATATTTAAATGGAGGGAAGGAAAGTAAATGTTGTCACCCAGATGAGGATACAACTGCCACAGATCTTTAATGATTGTACTGCTTTTTCTTCTGCCCTCCGCTGTGTTGCTTTCTAGTGCACCTCTTCAGAATATATTGTGTTATTTATCTTCACTGAGGGATATAATTTGCAAGCATACAGCTAACTTTAATGACCCAGATTGTTTTTCTGTGCTAGTGAGCTTCCCATTCAGAATTATCTGAATGTAAATATGATATGTCCTCTGACCAGAATAATGAAGACTTTGAAAATTCATTTATCTGTCAAGTGTTAATGGAAAACCTACACCAGATAGAGATTTTTCATAATTTACACTTTAAAGTACTCTCTCTCAGAGATTATGCTGCATCAAAAGACTTGCACTTAAGACATCATTTGAGTAGAGTAATGGTGCACTAAATCTTTAATTTAAAATCAAATTAGTAAAGGAAGCCTTTTTTTTTGCTAAACAAAATCAAAAGGTAACAATTTGTAGATAGCCTCACAGATATCAAACTGCTAGTCATGTTGGCAAAATGCTGGGGAACACATGCCTTTCTTACTGGGCATATATTATGGGCTTGTAAAAACGTCATAGTGAGGGCTAATGATTTGATAGCTGAAAATGTTTAACCTTTGCATTGCTGTTTCTGGACTGGACATGCACCATTTGTACTTCCTGTTAACATTGCCTGCTCTGGCATCCACCTCCTCATCACTAGATAAGGATTAGGTTTTCATTTCTTCAGTATAGCTTCTGATCAATGTCACAGCTGCCCTCAGCCCTTGAAAATTCATTCCATAACTAAGGAAAAATAGTACTTCTGAGATGAAACATAAACAAGAGAGAATTGTTCTCCCCTCAGACTAAAGGAATAGGTTTCAGTGGGTGTACAGTGGCTGTAATGGAAGCAGAGTGAAGCCCTTTGTTTGACAACTTGAATGAAAGTGCCCTTCACACAGTCACACACTTGTTTGTATATTATTTAGTAACAGATGGCAAAAGGCATAAATGAAACAGATCCAGTTTTTGCTGGATTTGGACTGGTCATAGAGATACATCAACCTGTTGCTGTCATTGTTCTTGATGTGTCCACCATGAATAAAAAGGGGATGTTGTACTGAACACTGATACAAAACCCAAACTGTGTTTTATTCACTGGGGCTTTCATGCTGGCTTAGCTCTTGATCATTACATTCATAAGCAATAAAAATAAGAAAAGTAAATTAATGGATTAGAGCAAGTGAGCGGAATATAATGCTTGAAGGATTAAACTATTTAAAAGAAAGTAGAAGATGAACTGTGATGGTTTTATTTTCCTTTTTGAATCAAAAATCAAAATATTCTCTGAGCCACTAAATTAGACTAGCAGATTTATGTTTTGTTTCTTGTATTTTTATGAGTGGCATAGCTGCATGGGCATTGAAGCACCTTAGAAATAGACAGGAAAAAAAAAAAGTACTGAATGACAAATGCCTTTATTTCTGCTGAAATGGGCCAAAAAGAAAATAATTTTTTGGCTGTAGTGACGAAATGTTGCAGTGCTATTTAACAAAAAGGATGTAGTATCCCAAAGAGGGTAAACATTTTAACAAAATATACAAGCTTTTTGTTATCATCCTTTGGCTCATCTTTTTCTTTTCAATGTTCTCAGTTGTTCCAGGAAATCTCAGTAGTGCAGTACCCAGCAGTACCTTTCCATTAAAACAGATGGCCATACTACTGTAGGTTTCTCTGCAGTATAGCTTCAAGAGGCTGGCTATTTTTGCAACACAGAATTTGTTTCATGTTGCAAGAAAAAAGGCAAATATCTTTCTAATGTGATTTACTCATGTGGGCCATTGAGACTAATCAAATCATATTAAAAACAAATGTATTTTTTCCCCTTTGCCTTTCTCTGTACAGCAGTTAGCCATCTATGGTGCCTACATTGCACTGAAAATTTTAGCTTGAAAAAATGACTGTGATGTTTGCAGGAATATCTTTATTTTTCTCAGTGGGCTGGTCTTTCATTCTGTCTAACAGTAAAATAGCACATTTATATGCACACAGCCTGCCTCGTGTTTATAGTATTTTCTATTGAGTTCTTTTCTCACTGAATGTGAGTAAATAGTCTTTAGTGTCACATAGATAAGAAAAAAATCAGGTCAAAATACCCAATTTAAAATTAAGGAAAAGGTTGGATGACTGAAGAAAGTAGGATGCTAAGAGCTTAGGACTAGCTGGTGTTGATGTTGTCAGTGGGTTAGTGTGTTTGGCAGAGACTGGGAGAAATTTCAGTCAGTGTGAATTTGATATGTCCTGTCAGCTTGGTTAGTTCAACTTGCACTTTTTTTTCCTGCTTTCTGTCATAGTTTCATGCTCATCAGTGCCAGCAGCAAACTATAATATGTTCAAGCAAATATATCTCAAGAAGTTAGCAAAGCACAACCCATTTGTCAATACTTGCTCAAGCCTTTGCCAACAGATCATGTCTTCCTCAAAGCAGGGGGCTTTTTCTCTTTTCAGAGGGTACCATCACAAACCATTAGATACTATTGGTCCAGCTGTAGGTTTTAGTGCTTAAAATGACAAATCTGATAAGGTCGTAAGTGGATCAAACTCTGCAGAATCTTGCTCCATCAGTGTAAAAGGTTATAGTATCCTGTGGGCTGTGTCATCCATCCTCCAGAGGACAAGAGCCCTAGAGCAGAAATAACTGAAGGGAGCATGTATCAGCTTCCCAACCACTGCAAATCACAGTCCAACATATCTGCTTCAACTGCCATTGCATTAATATACCAGGCTGTCAGCTGGAGCCTGTAAAGAACAGCCAGCTTTGCTACAGGAAGATTAACATCCAGGAGAAGTGGGAAAAGAGAGGGTTCAACCAGTTGATGGTTGCATCTTAAATCTCTGTTGTTCATCTCTTCTGGAGACATTGGTAAAAGGCCAAGGCTAGAATAAGTGTGGTGCTGAACTTTAGCTGCACGATTGATGCCCTGTTTCCTCCCCTCCTTTTCTTCCCTATTTGTAGCTTTTTGTTGCTTCCACACGGGAAAGGCTGACTAACAGTTTTTGGATTATCATGACTTCTGTTTGTTTGGTGAGCAGATTTAATCCCACAAGAATCTTTTGTATACTCTTCATAAGTAGCTGAAGGCATTATTTAAGGCTGCAGAATACACTAATCAGAAATATATGAAAATGTTGTAATATCTATCCAGAACAATAATTCCCACAAGTCTGAAAAGTGCTTAATAAAGCAACTTTAACAGATCTTCTTACAATAGAAAATCATTGTGTCCATCATGTATTAAAACAGAGGAATTTATAGAATAAAGCTAAATAAGGTGACAATGAACATTTTTTTTCTCCCACTATCTGCCAGCCCAAACATTGTATTCAGTGTATATGTACTCCTGAGCAGCTTATACTTTTTGCAAAATGTCAGGTGTTAATGATACAATATGGCTTAACTTAAATATTTCCTTAAATCTCCATCTTACCCATATGGTATTACTCAATAAATGTATGAGGATTTGAAGATCAATTCCGGAAGTCTTACATTAGCCTTCAGATTCACTGAATTAATAGGCTGCTTGAGCAAAATGATAATGGGATGATGCTTTCTCTGACAAATTCACCAAAGGCAGGATTTTTATTTTTTCATTTTGCAAATAGCAGCATGCTGATCTTTGTTCATGGATATTGACATCACGACAAAGTTCGTGAAAATGATACTTCTAAAACACTGACAAGCTTGGTGACTGCAAAGCTTCAGGGCCATATTTTCTGCCTTGAGTGAACTCAGAAGCCTCAATGGAAAAATCAGTGAATCCCTCACATGTAATTATGGAAAGATTCCTCTATAAGAATATGTTCAGATGGGATTTTTCAAGGAGCCTAAAGGAATGAAGCGCCTTGTTTATATATCTCTGTTAAATTGTATTGTCAATCAGTACTTTCATCCCACAGCTGTTAGAGAAGAGCACAGGTCCCCTTTGATGCATAAATGCCCTGTAACTTAAATCACAGTTTGGGGAAACACATGTCAGTCAGGAGTGGCTGATCAAATTACTGTGCACACTGGCTCTGTATGCATTTTGCCTTTTTAAACTTGTTATTAGGCAAACAGAAATGATGGCTTCTTTTTTCACTTTTGGAGAGTGAGAATGAAAGATGAAGGCTTTAAGAGAGCTTCACTTGGAGTTCAGCAGCCCTTGGATTTGGCATGGGATGATTTTCACTCTGGTAATGTTTTTTAATAGAATACAAGTCACTAATACCTTGTGTGTGCTGGATTAGTAAGGCAGCCCTGCATAGCCCTGCCAAAACAATCCCTTCTATGTGATTCTCTTGTTTCAGTCCCTTCTCTGTTTGGTCTCATGTTGCCAAGACAGAAATGCTGACAATGATGGGGGAGTAAAGAAGGGGAGGTGCAAAAGGCGATAGAGGATTTAGGAAAAAAACCCAACAAGTAGTGATCCTGAGATGTGATTATAGTCCAGAGATAGTTAGTCCTGAAATTATTTAAGCCACCTTGTAAAGCTCCATTTAAAATGTTCTGTTGCCATTTACATTAATGGGGAATGATGTTTGGCTGGTGTTCCTTCTCTTTGCTGTCCTATTGCTCTGTCCTTCTCCTCCTACTACTCATTTCATTACTGAATGATTGTCTGAAGGTCTTGCAACCTAGTAGATGGATGTTTGAGACTAGCACTGACAAGTGCATGTAACTGGCCTTTTCATTTTTGCTTCTGAGTGCATGTGGATTAGCTGTCACTCTTTCTGGTATTTATCCCACTGGCACTGATGAAGATACTAGGCTTACTGCTTGAAAGCTTTTCCATTTAGGGAAGATTTTTTTTAAAATAAACTCTGTAACAGCAATGCTGCTTTCTACTAATAAAATAAGAAGCAAACAAGAGCCTCAGTAATTACAGTACAAACAATAATCCAAAGGTAATTTATATTTCCGTGTCCTCCCACTTTTGTGCTGCTAGATGGGCAAATTATTCGAATCCTGTAGTAATCCACATGAGGCAGAAGGCATTTTTTGTTGAGCTCTACAGTGCAAATTTTTTCACTTTTCCACAGCTCCATGAAGAAGGTGGGATGCTAGACTCCAACAAACCACCCCAATTTCTAAAGGCAGCTTCTCAAGTGCAACAGGTCTTGTTGCACAACTACAGCTCCATATATGAGTTACAGAATCCAGCCATTCCTGTAAATATTTAGAAGGACTGCTTGACTGCAGTATGTAAATTTTGGGTTTATCTCACAGTGTTCAGTCTAGGCTGTTTGAGTCCTCTTCAAATTAAAATTTTCTGATTTTTGGTGGTTGCAGCCACACAGTGCAGTATGTTGCAATATGCATATGTTTACAACTAGGTGGTTGTCTCAGCTTGCATCTATGTCTAGGTATTCATAGATGACTCGTAAACTTAAGAATAAAATTTTCCGTATTTAATTATTGATCACATTTAATGGCAGCTGAGGTTTATTTTTGAAAGGACTATTACAGCTTGGGAATTTTCCATGCATCAGCAAAGTGAAGCATGTTAAATCTCCCCACTTAAATGAGATAAGAGGATATATCAAATTGTTTAATTGCTTCTCTAGAATGCAAAAAGCAGTCGTGTTTTGCTTATGTCATTAAAACAAAATAATAAAAGGAGTACTGAAGGACTTACCTGGCTTATAGTAAGTAAATATATATATTTATCCTGGCAGTAAATATATATATTTTTATTTCACAGAATCACAGCATCATTGAATTGAGGTTGGAAGGAGCATCATGGAATCATACATTACACCTTTCCTGCTCAAGCAGTCTCAAGTAGAGCAGGTTCACAAGGACCCTGTCCAGTTGGGTTTTGAATATCTCCACAGAATGAGATTCCCACAACCTCTCTAGGCAATCAGTTCCAGCATTTTTAGCAATTCCCATTGTTAGCAACTATTAAATAGTGTAGTTCAACATATGGTAAGAAAAAAGATAAGTTTTAAGGGTTTTTTTTCAAACTTAAGAAATAGTCTTCAAATGCATATGAGATCACTTGATGGAAACTAGATATAAAAACTTACAGATCTGAACCTCACCTTGCTCACAAAAAATATATCACAAAGTATAATAGAAGTACAGATCATTGTTTTCTTTTGTGTTTTCTACATTTCCTGAGGGTTTATTCCTGACCAGTAGACATAATACCTTTAGATATTTCTCTGAAAATAAAATGTGAGTTTTAGAATGGGAGAGGGGTTGTTTCACCTGTATGAAAGTTTGGGGGTTTCCCCTCATATTTGCATTGGTTTTCATATATTGTATTTCTTTCACTATATGAACAAACAATTCACATGATATGTGCAATATAAGGTGGTCTTTGATTGCAAGCAGTTTTCCATATCCTATAAATCCTATAGATGTCTGGACATTTGAGAATGTTATATGGATTTGTAACATCCCATAGAGGTTGTAGGTCCATAAACTGTACACACAAATATTTTTCTGAAAGATCTATAGGCTATATTATTCTTGCAGGAAATAAGAACATGTAATTTACTTTAAAATAATTTGTTCAATAATTTTAGGTTATTCTTTGTATCTGTGTTTCAACGTATCAAAGTGGACATTGGCAAAAAAATACATGGAATTTTGCAGGGTACCAGGTGTTTTTTGTGTGATGTGATAAAGAAGCACATGTCTACTGAAAAGAAACATGTTAAAACCAAAGAACAAAGTATTACTTTGGACAGGTAACATTATAAGTATAGATGGGAAAGTCTTTGCTAAAATAAAATATTTAATAACAGCAGGATGTCTATAAAACCAAGTTGCAACAGTCTACTAGGTAATGAAACAGGATGAAAGAACCAACAAAAAGACCTGCTAAGATGAAGAAAAAAAGGTGTCTTAGAAGCCAAAGAAAATTCTTTCTTTCTAAAGGGGACAGCAGTGACCAAGCAGGTGTTTCAGAAGCAGGCGCTTCATGTTGTTCAGACTGGTTCTTTCAGACTACACAGATGATCCAAGAACATGAGGACAGATAGAGGTTAAACTTGGAGGGAATCAATTACCAGCCATTAAGCAGGCAATCTCAAATTCCAGGGTAGCAGCACACCTATGCACTAGCCTGTGTGTTTACAAACCAATACTTCTCAGTGGAAGCAGGAATAAACAGACCCTGCATGCAGCCAAACACTACTAGCCGAAGGCTTGATCTGAGGCTTTGGGCAGAATGAAATGTTAGAAACTACCTGAACTGTGGCTTGTGCTTGGTAGCAGAAATGCCAATTGCAAGTCATGGAACAAACTGATCTGGGGATCTGTGACTGTGACCCTGAGAAGTAGGAAGAGGGGGAACTACTTGGGCACAGGGCTTGTTGTAACAGAAAACCTGATCAGAAGAAAACCTATATGTTTATATTCTTTTCTTTCTACTGTATTCAGAGAAACAGGAGTTGTTGTCTTTTTACTATTTCTTTCTTGTGTGTGTGTGTAAACAGCATTGCACTTCACCAAAATGCTTACTTTAGGAGAAAAAGCATTATAAAGACCCCAGTTTTGGGTAATGTTCAAGCCAAGAAACCAATAATGACAGTAACGATATTTTTGTCACCACTGCACATCTGTAAAAATCTCTTTTGTGGTTAGATCTGAATAGCCTACATTGAATTACATTAGAGTTTTATTAAAGAAAATGAAACCAGTTCTTTCTTCTAGGACTAAGTCCCTGAAGTGAGGAAGGTCTATACCATAGCTAAAGCCCAGGGGCTACATTTGGAAAACTTTACTCTGGCTGAAAAACATTATCTTATAAATAACATCAGTGAATTTAGATGAGAAGTATGCTGCTCGATGAGTGTAAGTCAGCTAGCCTCTGGGCCAAGGTGGAAAACTTTGAGGATCTAATATTTATTTGTTTATAGCTCTAAATACCTTAAATATATTCTTTAATCTTAGTGAATAATTACAGTATAGATCTGTGCTCTGCACTGTGCTGTACTTTGAAAGGAATACACAGATATTAACAGAATGCATCAGAAAAAATATTTGGAGCACTGTGGTTGTAAACTAGCAGCTTATAGCCCTGCAGATTGGTGCTGCTCAGGCATGCTTTTTCTACCCTGTGGACCTCGGCATGAAATTGTGTGATAAGTAAGATGGCAGGAGACTTCTCTTTAGTCCTGCCAGGGTAACCATTGGTAACTGGCCTATTTGGGCATTGGGTCTGCTTGGGAAACATGAGGAGATTACTTTTGTGTTCAGAAACAGGAGCCAAAACAGAGAAATGCTCACAAATAAATGTTCTGATCCAATGGGGCGTCACTGAGGACAGTCTGAAAAGACAGCATGCATTTCTACTGAGTGGGACTAGTGCCTTGAAAGGCAAGTACAGAAAATGAATAGTTCAAGGACAGTGCTTAGAAGCCAGAAGGACTTTTGTTATGCTCCTCTGGGGTAGCTGACAACTCCAATTCAGTAGTTTCATTCCTGTCAGACCATTGTAACTGGGAACCAAATCAATTCTGCTTTGTTTATGAACAGTTCTGGGAATGGTTGATCAATATTCACTTCCCCTTTTGCCTCTTTGAACCACTAAGTGATTTGTACCTTTGTTGTGCTATATAGCATCTGTTACTCACAGACCTCATTGTGCAGTATTTATCACCTGAGAAGTCCATGGCTTAGAAGAACACTTTATTTGATCTACATGGGACTGTCAACAAAAGGATGTATTTTTCTTCAGGGTGAGATCTCAAGTCTTGTTTTATAAAACAACCATGTGGAATTACACAGAGAAGAGATGGCCAACTTGCTATTAACAAGTTAATCACGACTGAATTTTTTTTCCCTGGGAATGCAAACAAAATGGACAGGACCATTCCCTCTCTTATGGGTGACAGTACAGCAATCCCACCAACTGTATTCTTGTCTGTTCTCTGATAGTCTTCAGCCTCCAACAATGATATGCCACTGTCTGTAATCACTTTGGGTGGAAAGCAATAAGAACATCTAAATAATTGCTAAAAATCACAGAGAGTTGTGAAAGCTGGGGTCTAGCTACCCAAGTACCAAGTGGCACAAAACAAAGAGGATTCACTCACACTATGCAAAAGTATGGACCAATTTAAGTTTTCCAAAGCCCACAGGGTTTAGCAAGGAAAAGATATTGTGACTCAAGGGTGTGTCAGCTAACAAATCAACACAGAGCTAGGAACTTGTCCTGTTGTCTTACCTTTGATGCACTGCACATGGTGAAAACTCCTCTCCCACTTTCTCCCAGAAGTATGTGATATGTTAATGAGACTTTAGCCTCATACAGGGTAATAATACTCTTGAGGTGGCTACCAGTACAGCAAACCTGTCATGAGGCTACATTTACTGCTTGAATGTACCTTGTTTCGCAGGCTTACTGAAAGGGTGACCAGTTTTCTCCCTCTGAAATGTCTTGGTTAGGTAAAAGCCAGTAATTGAGTTGTTCTCATTTGTACTGAATTCAGTGAAAATAGATCATCATAGAATGATGAGATGGTTTGGGTTAGACGGAATATAAATCATCTAGGTTTAATCCCCCTGCCATGGTCAGGGTCACCTTCTACTAGACCAGGTTGTTCAAAGCTCCATCCAGCCTGGCCTCAAACTGTTCCAGGGATGGGGCATCCACAGCTTCTCCGGGCAACCTGTTCCAGTACCTGCTGCCCTCACATTAAAGAATTTCTTCCTTATATGTAATGCAAAACTATCCTCTTTCAGCTTAAAGCCATTTCCCCTTGCACTATTACTGCATGACCTTGTAGCATGTCCCACTCCAGCTTCCTTGTAGCACCCCTTTAGGCACTGGAGAGCTATGGTTCTTTTGACGAAGCCCAGGGCATGGTTGGCTTTCTGGGCTGCAAGCACACATTGCTGGGTCATGTTAAGCTTCATCAACCACCACCACTAAGTCCTTCTCCCCAGGGCTGGTCTCAATCAGTTCTCTGCCTAGCCTGTATTTGTGTTTGAGATTGCCCTGTCCCACACACAGACCTTGCACTTGGTCTTGTTGAACTTCATGAGATTCACAAGGCCCCTGCCTCTGAAGCCTGTCAAGGTCCCTCCAGATGGCATCCCTTCTATCCAGCATGTTGACTGCACCACACAGCTTGGTGTCATCAGAAGCATTGCTGAGGGTGAACTCAATCCTACTGTACATATCACCGACAAAATGTTTAACAGTGATGGTCCCAGTGCTGACTCCTTAGGAACACTACTTGTCACTGGTCTCCACTTGTACATTGAGTCATTGAAAGCAACAATTTGAGGGCACCCACGCAGCCAATTCCTTATCCACTGAGTGGCCCATCTGTCAGATCCATGTCTATCCAGTTTAGAAACAGGATGTCATGTGGGACAGTGTCGAATCCTTTGCACAATTCCAGGTAGATGATGTCAGTTGCTCTTCTCTCATCCACTGATGTTCTAATCCCATTATAGAAGGTCACCAGATTTTTCAGACATAATTTGCCCTTAATGAAGCCATGCTGGCTGTCACCACTCACCTCCTTATTTCCCATGTGCCTTAGAAGAGTTTTCAGGAGGATCTGCTCCATGATCTTGGAGGATCAAATCCTGGAGTATCAAAATACTCAGTTCCCCTTAGTGATGGCCATCATTTTTTACATCACATGTCAAATAAAATGTTACAATGAGCTCCTGCAACTTGTTAGTTCTCCCTGAAGAAAACATAAAAGTCTTCTCTATATAGTTTGGTCTAGAATATGTATTGTTTATCATGTTTGTATTAGTATTTATTTGACTAAAAGGATACTGCAGATAAATGTATCTTCAGAATGTCTTCCACTTATTACACTTTCTTCTAGCACCTAATTGCACCATCTGTATTTTAAGATTAACTCCAGAAAGCAGAGCTGTTCCTTATAGGCATAATTATCCCATCATATTTTTTTTTTTACTTTTTTTTAGCTCCTTTTAAATTCATTCATGAACTTTTGGATCTGATCCCCTGCTAGCAATTCCAAACAAGTAAAGCCTAAGCAAAAGTCTTGATCCAGTTCATCTTCTTTCAAAGTAAACTTTGCTGAAACGGGATGCTTTGGTTCAGAGAATCTGACTTGTAGACTACCTGTGCTTCTCAAATAAATTACTCTCTTGAGATTGGGGGGAGGGAGGGTAGGGGAGGAGAGGGGAGGGAAGGGCAGGGATCATACATTGAAAACTGCCTTTGAAATTTCAGAATTCACAGGAGTTTGAGGGGAAGAGTTATTCATGCAGAACAGACATTTTGTCATTGGTCTTCATGGTGTCTTTCAAGCCAAAGTCTTCTCTGGTTTAGCTACTGTATCAGACCAAGAAATTTACGTGGCAGTAGCAGTTCTGTGTTGAAATCCTTCCCGGCAGACTTCGTTAGCTGTGTGACTTGGCTACTGATGTTGATGATAGCTGTATACATGCATTTCTTATAAATAGTTATTTTCTATTATGGTATTTCTGTCTAAAGTCAGTATCGCTTCCTGAGGGAAGCAGTTTAGTTATGCACCAGAAGAGAAACACTAAAAATCTTTGAAAGGCAAGTTCTTTGCTAAACCAGAACAATGCGGTGCTTTTCCATAACTCTCCACATGCCACTTAAAACCTTTGGAAGTAGCCCAGCTGCAGTCTGTTCTCTAGCTGGTGTGACTACAGGTATTTGCACTTAGTTTTCAGGTATTGGTCATAGGCAATTTTATTTCCTGCATGATTATAAGGCCAGACATTATTCTCATTGTTGTGAATCTAAGGTATTTCCCGTAGAAAATGATTTACTGACAAAACCCAGAGAATTATTTTCTTTCTCCCAAGTAGAACTTTTTTTCATTCAAGTGACTCTTCTGGACTTTCTGGTTTGGTTTTTTTTTGTTTTTTTGCATTACCATGGGAAGTTTTCAAAGACAGGAAGATGAATTAGACCTCTGATTTTTCACTGAGTTGATGTTTCCACTGAATGGCTCCTGAATTTCCTCTAGGCCTTTGATAATGTTCCACATGATTCTTTTCAATTTTTTGTGCATCCAATTCCCTGTCTCTGCTGCTTTTGAAACCTCTATAGAAACACTCTTGAACCTGGAGGAAATACATGTTCTATAGTCAACCCCTAATTGCCCTACTGGGCCCATCTCATTAAATGTTATGTCTTATTATCCATCTATATCTTAGCCTTCAAACATAAAATGTGACCTTGGGCTGTGATCCTGCTACTAACCATACAAGATCAGATTTCACTACAGCTTGCACAAGGGATCTTCAAGGGGAAGCTAAGGTATCTAAAAAGGGTTTTAATGATTGGGTAGTGACCTCAGTGAGCCACAGGATCAAAGAACCTGACATATACTATCTCACCATTTTGTGAAAAAAAAAATAGCTGCAGTTCTGACCATTAAATGCTTGATGTAATTTTTCCTAAGAATTAGTGAATAAAGAACCTAAGCTTTAGCTCTGCACATCAAAGCACTCAAGTTCACATGCAATGAACCCAATTGTCATTCTGTTCCTTCAGCATAAGTAAAGCCAGTGACTGGGTTCCATAATTGCTATGATCTTGATAATCATAAATCAGTTAAAATTGTCAAGTATTTCTAGTGGAAGAAAGTTCCTCCACAGGATAAACAGTAGTCCCTAAAGCCTTTGTTGACAGAAGCATAAACCATCTCCCCTTGGGTTTGGCTATATAAAGTGCTCATTACATGTAATTATACACACACAATACTTACATTTAAAGGTGTTCTAATGAGTCTGTATTTGGCTTCTGGAGATTTAAAATATGTAAAATTATGACTCAGGACAAAGTTTTTATCAGTATTAATTTTACCTACTAATAAATAGCAGCTCCTATTGACATACTAAACATGATACCATCCCTTTACACAAGTGACAAAATTAATAGAGCTAGAAAAATGCCACTATTGTGAATAAGATTTCTATTTTCAGAATTTTCAGAATTTTAAACATCTGAAATATTGCAGTGTAAATAAAATCATATGTCTATAATCTATAATCTGGTAATCTAGGCTAGCACCACAAGTATTAAGAACAGTATTTATTGTTATATATAAATGTATACACACACACAGACAGACACTTGTATAAACACAACAGCTGGCAAAATGCAAACAAAATGGAGCAGCAAGTGTAAAATTAGGGGGGAAAATCACAAACCTGACTCATCATTGTTGAAGAGTAATGAAGCAAGACATGATGATTTTCTTTACTTCTTGAATCAATTAGCTAAAACATACTATTAAACCACAAACATGCCGCTTATTAAAAGTAATGCTCCAGGAAGGAAATATTTCCCTTGCCTCTCAGTACAGCATTTAATAACATCACAGGACAAAGGGATGGTAGATGAAGTTTTACAGTAGATGATTCATTAATTCCTCCCATGGTACCTGCAAAACTGTAGTGCAAAAGTGAACCATGTGAAGTTGGAGTAGATTCACTGGATTTATCCATGCCTTTCCCATGGACTACTTCTTCTTCTATGGTGGCTAGGTCAGACACTTGCAGAAAACCTCAACATTTTATTACACACTGTTATCCACATGGTTGACAGAGTATAATTGCTTTTTTTCTGTGCCTCTTAGATCTTTCTTTACTTTATTACCTGTAAGGTAAAAACTGACTCTGTCAGAAGTCATTTATTATAGAGAACTGACAAATGTGTTAGTGAAGGGGTGGTTGGAAGGGTCTTCTTGAAAGGTGAGTGAAGCATTCTCTACAGTGGATGCTTTACAGCTGGCTTCTTGAACTCAGCAAAGTAGGGGATGTTCCCAAAATAGCATATAGAGCTTAACAGATATAACCGGTCCAATTCAGATGTGACATAAATAGGAGCAGACAGAGGGAGTAAGCAACACTCCCTGGTGTTCATGCTAGAGTTTAAGGTGGCATCACTTGAGTAGCAAAGCAATCGGAGAACAGAGCTGAAACAGGCAAGGTGACTTGCAGGAAGAGAAATACAGAGCGTAGTGCAGGACTCTTACTGTTTTTGAAAGACAGAGAGATGGGAAAGAATATATGCACTATGTAGGCCAGAGACTGAGCCTTGAAATATTTGGGTGTTGAAGGCCAGGTTGGATGGGACTTTGAGCAACCCTGTCTAGTGTAAGGTGTCCCTGCCCACAACAGGGAGTTGGAACCTGATGATCTCTATGGTCCCTTCTAACTTCAAACCGTTCCATGATATGAAGATTCTATGATGATTATCTCCATAGGTTCTTCCAAGCTCAGCTTTTTATGACTGGTGATCTTATTTAATGCCATTTTCTCATGGAACAAGTTTGGCTCATGAGCTACCACGTAAAGAAGCCTGGCACAAGGATATGAAAATGTGTCTGTGTTACCTATGTGGAGATGCTTGTGGTGCTTCTCAGTACTGCCAGGTAGTTTCAACCTACTTACTGAAATAGCCTTCCACTTTTACTGAGCAAGAAATCCAGATATTTTCTACTGTCCACTGGAGCTGAGATCTACAACTGTTTTGAAATGTATTTATTCACATCACAGGTCACAAGTTGTATCCCCTGCTAAGTTTGGAACTTTTAAATTAGCTAGGTGACAAAAGAAAAAAAAAGCACAATGCTTCTTCAAAGATAGGAAAGATAGTTGCTTGAGTATTAGTTTAATTAATGTTATACAGATAATTCTGTCTGAAAGAATGAAAAATGGAGTAGAAAAAAATGAAAGCAAATGTTACACGTGCACATGCAAGCCTTGGAAAAGTATGTCCTCTGTAAATGGGAAACTGACCAAGAGGAAATAGATAATTCATGGGGTTCAAAGCATGTTCTGTAAGTCTTATTCCTCAAGCATTGTTTACTTTCCCAGATAGTTTTCCATATGTCAATGAAAGCATTCACATTAGTAATTGTATAGCCAATTATATAGTAAGTTTAGTCCTTAAAACTTAAAGTATTTCTTACAAAATTAAAAGAACTGATTGAAGAAGTGATATGTAGATAGCTTGTTTTTAATTTCAGCTGCATAGCGTTCATTATCATGCTTCAAAAATGCACAGAGAGCCCTTTCATTTTGTGCAGTATTGCTTCTGACAGTGCAAATGAATTCTGCCTGTAGTGAATGTTGCCTGTTGCTGGATGGAAACATCTATTAGGGTCTAGTATGTGCTGCTCCAAGTGATAATGAAAAAGATAAACAATTTATTACAATCAAAAACCAAAACAAAAACAGTGAAAAAAAGTTACTTATTTGCATAGTTATCAGTAATCCATGGACAATATTAAAAAATCACTTTGAATGCACATACAGCTGTACAAGTGTCTATGCATTTTGAAATTAACATAAATGCCTTTGTATTTAATCAGTAACACATCTCACATCAAAACTGTCCAATTGCATTTCTTCCAATATATTTGTAACATCAGAAGTCACCTTCCTGAATAGTATCATGTTAATTTCTTTGCAAATAACATTTATGGAATAGTTGGTGAAAAACATTTACTGTATAATCACCTATAAATAATTTCTGGCATTTAGATCAAAAGAGCACCACAGAATGTCCTTGATTCCCCACATCCCACATGTCAGAGGAACACCCTGGGCTGAGCCGCATGTCTTGTAGAATTCCAAGTCGTGTTTCTACCTGTTTGCATCTATAGGATGCTGCATGGCAAAATCTAGTTCTTTCTCATGCATCTGTGAAGAGCCTCTGAGAAGAAGCAGCCAGCAAAGCACATGTCTTCTAGCTGTTGTGGTTCAGAAATGTTAGCAGTGTGGCTGATGTGCCCTCCTGGAGCTAATGAGCAAGCACATAAATACACCAAAATTTGAGACAGAGAGTTTTGTTGCCCTTTGGATATGAGGAGTGAAAAATAGTTACATGAAATAATGAGTCTCAAATGAGAAAATAAAATGGTAGCACTGGAGCTTGGAGAGATGGATTCCCAGTACAGGTATTTTTAACTTGACGTAGTGAATGAATTTAATGACAGGGCCTGGGGGGACAGATACCAAACACTGTTTGATTGTGTGGTGACCATTGGTCTCTTTTGTATTGATTATGAAAGTTATCCAGAGCCTGGCAAAACCAAAAGATTTCAAGCTTGATGTTGAATGGACAACTAGATTGCCTACGTGTGCGTAATAATCACAGTTTGTTCTCAGATAAAGGTTTTGGTAGAGTTTCTGTATGAAATTTTGCCTCTCTAAGAAAGGTAAGAATTTCTTTCCCCAACATAACTGACTGGCACTAACAGTCCAAGGCAAAGTCTTCATGGCATTTATTCTTTTCCAGAACTCTTCAGAAATCATAATTTCCATTTCTCCAGAAATTGTGATTCCAATATTTTCATTTCCAAAAAGAGGAAAGGTAATACAGATATATTAGTATAAATAAATATTTAATATTTTTCTATTCATGACCAGCTCTGGCTTTAGTATGCACACATCACTGTATGTTGCTGTGCAATGTAATTCTCTGAGGAGCTGACCTAATTCTACCTGTATGGTAGAAATCTCTGGAAATCTGAACCTGTCCCAACTCAATCATGTATAGTTTTTTGTCCTACTGGAGTCTTTATTGGAACTTCCAATGACTGCAGTGGAAGCAGCACTGAGACCTAAGTGTTAAAATTAAATGGAACTCCAAGAGCAATATGCCACTTTCTCCTGTTCCCCAAATGGACTAATACATTGATTTTGAAGCCATGTCTTGAAGAATCATTCACAGATTAAGTGATGGGTTTTTTTTGAAGGCAGGAGTTAGAAGTATAGCATTGGGAAAATGCTGTAAACAAATTGTTTAAATTGTGTGGCAACAACAACTACATTTTTTGTAATTCAGCATCACTGATGTTGCTAAATTAGAATTACATATTGTAACGTGACATGACATCTATTCTATGGGGGCAGAGGAGTGCTGGTGTGAGAACACCTCTTAATGAGGAGCAGTTGATAAATGTGCAAGCACTTTTATAGTTTTGTCAAACAACATAAAAGTGTTATTCTGGATTTATTAGCAGGAAATAAAATCCAAATTGAAATTAGATTTTTAAATGGCACAAAATCCCAACACTTTTCATGTCACCACTGAAAACTCACACATCCAGTTAAATACGAAGCCTTACAGTTGCAGTACTATCTTGAATGCAAAATCAAGAATATTATTTACTCAAGCAAAACTTCTGCCTGCGTTACTGCCACTGGGAAATGAATAAGTATTTTTCTCTATATTGCCTTTGTTATAATTTACTTGCAATTATTGATAGAAACACTGACTTCACCTTTTAAACATGTCTGTAAGGGGTTTAATCTGTTCTTCCATCTTGAAACCTTAGTAAGCTTTTAGCTCTCTAACAATTCACATGCTATTTGAGGCAGTTTCAGGACACTTATGTTTTTAGTATTCAAATCTTAGAATTATAATCCTGAATATTCTGTGGAGTCAAATTATGGTTATTGACTTTTGAAATAGAGATGGTAAGTGTTGTTCCCTTTTTTCCCATGGAATCGAATATTTCTGGCCAAACTCAACTTCTCCTTGTTTAATCCATCTCATCAGCTTTAATGGGGAAAAACAGTCAGGGTTTGGCTAGTGTTGAAAACCAGACTACCTTTATAACGTTTCACATTTTTGCATCAAGGTCTGCAGGACAGTCAGTTCTTTAGACTCAGTTTTTGTGGTTCACCATTAGTAGCAGCTTTGTACAGTCCATTTTTTTGCTTCTTTTAAAGACTAATTCATCTCTCTCAGTGCTGACATTTGCTCTTTCTTTAGCTAGTGTTAGGACAGAGGAAGGTGATGCAGACAGTAAACATTTTAGAAGCAGTTCTGTTGCTTGATGTTGCTTCTTTGTATATGGAAAAGTAAACCTACTTACAAATGCTTTCAAAGGAAGAAAATACCTCTTTTCCTCTTCCTCATTAATATAAAAAAGAATGTCTTAGTAGAGTGCACAGTGCTTGGGACAAGATGAATGATGTTTTTACTAATGTTAGTAAAGCAAGCTGCTTTCTATAGATTGGGTTGCATTAAAACATATTTTTCTCCCTGAAAGGCAAGTTCAAAAACTCCATAATTTAGAATTAAAATAATTTTAGGTATTATTGACAAATTATCAACAGACAAAGAAGAGAGTTTGTTTGTCAGCTTGTGAAAAGAATCTGAAAGTGAGAAGGTGGGACCTGGCAGTCTCTTGCCTGAAAAGCAGGAATTCACTGACTTTAGCATGTAAATCAAGAGGGTATACTTGTAAACACTGATGGGGATCAGCTCTTGGCTGTGAAGAAGAGCTCAGAATGACTACACAATTCAGTTTCAATGCAGTATTTAGAATCATATATCTAAATCACATTATAGGTATTTTCTTCCCTTGATCAACAAAAGGTACTTAGAGTGTAGTTTAACCTAACACTGCTTTGCTGTGATATCCCACATCCTGAGACCAATGCAGTCCCTTAATGCAGAAAGGGAGAAAAGGAACAGTTCTCTGGTGCTCTGTCTGTTGTAGGAGGAAACAAGCTCAGCTTGTGGAAGGGGAGCAGAACTGAATTTGAGGCAAAAGTGTTGACTTAGAGAGAATGACATCATATGATTTGGGTGAGAAAAAGCAGGGGTTTACACTCCAGGGCATTGCATTATCTGTTATAAGGATTGGTAGCCAAAAATGTATTTGTAACTGGAATATAGCAATAGTGTTGTGGTCTAAAAACACAGTGAGGACTGGCAGGCAGGAAAATCTGACCAGAACAATTTACTAATAACTCAGACAGTAGTCTGAGTCCAATCATGATTTTTGTTAGCTGTGACCAGGTTAGCCTGTTGTCTCACTTCAACCTTAGATGGCCAGAGAAGGGAAGTGCTGAAGAAGCAGCACAGGTCAAACAACTAATGGCTGGGAGATCTGAGGAACTGTGCTGTTTTCTCTTCCAGGTTTGGAGAAATGTTGCACTCCCAGCCAGAGTGCTGTCACCTTATTTCATATGGTCATTTTTTGCTGTGCAGCAAGACTGGATTAAATTGTGCTAGAAACTGCAAAGAACCAGCTCAGGAATCAGGGAAGCAACAGTGCTCCCACTCAGACTGTTTACTTCGTCTGTTTCTCTGATTTATGGACGTAGTGGGGGATTGACCTTATCATGTTTGAAAACATGAAATCTCATAAGAAATGTCAGGATACTCAGTTACAAACAGGCTGAAGTTGACTTTTAGATGCTCTAGATTTCTGTGCATGTTCAGGTAGGATCTGTCCTGTAAAGAGATTAGCTTCTCCAGTTGCATTGGATAAAGGACCTGACCTAACTTATGTGTTAGAGCTTTTAACTTACACTGATCGGAAATCTTTCAAAATTCACAATATAGTGTCCTAGGCGATTTATGAAAGTAAAATATCTAGAAATATTACACATTAACCATGCATAAATTTTTATATGCTTTCATTTTAGGCCTGATAAACTAATTGTGTATGATCTGAATGCACCCGTTGTTTTAGATAATCAAGCCTGATTATAATTTTCCCTTTTTAGTCTCCTTAAAAACAACCTTAAACCCAAACAAAAGTAACAAGTTTCTCATCTTCTGGTGTAACGTGCAAATGAACTGCTGACTCATAAGTACTTGTGTTTTGCACAGATTGCAAGCTTGAGAGAAAAATGATGAGAGACCATAACATTTTGTAGCTTTTGAATTTTATGGATGCCATTTGCTAATATGTATGTGGGGTTTATATCAGTATTTTTTTGGCTTAGATCTAGACCTTCCATTAAAAAAACCCCACATGATTAACTGCTGCATTCTTCCATTACTCTAATGTTGATGGATTTTAAAACACTTTTGACAAAAAGATGCACCTTGAGATATTTAAAATGCGTTAATTGCAGAGCACTCAGTAGTTTTATTTTGGATTTTTTAAATTCATAATGCTTGAAAAAGCAACTTAGGTTAGGAACACAGGATAATAACATCAGTTCTGTTCTTCTCCTAAGTTTGATTTTCTGTTTGTGTTCAAGAAGCTGACAACCATATCTGAAACTCATTGATTATCTGCTTATAATAGCTCATCATCTCAATGGAACAGATCAACAAATCTTTTCCACTTTGTCAAATGTATTTCAAATAACAACAAAATGGGGCTGAAGATATTTGAAACTGAATTAAAATAATGGCAATCTGTTTATTTATTCTGAAAAAAGCAATATTTAAAGAATAACTTGTGATCCATTTAAATGGATCCTGATTTTGAATTAAATTAATTGTTCTCTTCATTGTTCTAAAGAGTGTATTTATCTGGGGATTCTAGCATTGTCTAATAATTTTGTTTGGATTTTTTCCTGATAAATGAGAGGAGCATCTTAGAATCAGTGCATGCATTTGATTAACATTACTTAACCTAGTAAGTCTAATATTTTCTCTCCTATATTTTTGATAAAATCTTGTAAAATCCATTGCCCCACACACCACTCTTTCATGGTCATCCACATAATTTGACTTATGCTACTTCCTTATTACATCTCACCAAATTAGCATTGTTATTCAAGTATGTGGGGTTGGATGGCTTTCTTTTTTTCTTTTTTCTTTGTATTTAAAATCCAGATAATCTGCTGGGTATTCTTGTTCCAGTTTCTTGGCCTTCTAGTCTGTCCAAACATACCAGAAAAGAGAAATGTATCCTTTCCATAATGAAACCAAGGCAACCCAGAGAATGTCTCTGCTGAAAAACACAATTGACTCTCACAAATGGAAACAAATTGATAAATTGCAGTTTGCAAACCCCTGCAATGGGAAATGAACGTAGTGGTTTGGAATAAAGCAAATTTCAGCTGTTTTAGACAACTGCTTACCACCATCTCCAAAAGAAAGTTTTGTTTCTGTTTCTTTGAATGTACAGAGATTTTGAAATAAATAGAATTGAATCCTTTCAAGAATCTGCATTTGATCACAAAAAAATTGATACTTCACAATGTATCTGATAAATGAGACAGTTATATATGAACAGGATTGTTTGACCTCTGATTTTTGAAGGACTTTCAAAAAGCAAAGTAGAAAGAAATGTAATTCTCTGCTGTTTGTTTTGGGAAGCAAGTGGTTGAGCCGTGTGTTGTACATGATTCAAATCTGAGTGTTTGTGTATCTTGTCAATATTTTGACAGAATAGTTGCAATGCACAGCCTTTCAATCAGTTCAAATGATGGGCCAAGTATCATCCTAGGATACTGCCATTTGGTTTTGGTACTCCGTTTCAGAAAAAAACAGCAGTGAAATGTGGACCTATCAGAAACAGATTTTGTTTGAAGTAACAATTTTAATGCTCAATCTTTTACTGTTAGTAATGAATAAAAACCTAAGGAAATTTTGATATCAGTATGTCTACGATGCATTAGTTCATAGAAACACCTGGAATAGAAAATTCTGGCTCAAATTGAATTGGTATCCTATCCTGTACCATCCTTTCTGTGGCTGGGCAACTTAGCTACCTACTCTTAAGTACCTCAGAGTTAGTGTGAAAAGGAAAATGAACTAATCAGAGCTCTGCTGTGATGGGGGAGCATTGCAGCATCATGTTCTGAAACTGCTACCAACAAAATGCATGGAAGTTCAACATTCACTTTTAAGTGAGTCAGGTTTCCCTTGGAGCCTTTCAGTTAGAAGAAAGGAATAAATACTTAGCAAAGGCTACTGATCAAATCTACACTTTTACTATTTTTTTTTTAAATAGGAGAATGTGCAACCTCCCTTCTAACAAAAAGATATACATTGTGGATTTTAAGAAACAAATCCTGCTGCACAGCAGGTTTAGACAGGCTGATATAGTTGGGGCCTTAAGGCATTCTGTGGCTTCCCTGTGGTAAGCCATGGTTCTCATTTGTAAAGCCAGGAGAATTCCCACTGTTGCTATAATCATAAGCATGATCCTTCTTCCATCTCAGTGCTTCCAGCATCAGTTAAAAATGGAAAAATAGGGCAAATGTTCATTGTCATGTAGTCAACTATCCAAAAGCTTAGGAACTTCGTGTATTTTGCAGGATTTAATTTTGTCCTCAGGAGAAGAATTAAGGTTTTAGTGGATATCTTAAAAAAAAACAAAAAAAAAACCCCAAGAAAATCTGCAAAAAAAACCCCAAACCAAGTCACAAGCCACTGAGCTTAGGTTTTAGTGGATATCTTAAAAAAAACCCAAAAAAACCCCCCAAGAAAATCTGCAAAAAAAAACCCAAACCAAGTCACAAGCCACTGAGCTGGTGGATGTTTTCCTGAAACAGACAATGCATCAGAATTTATTTTTATTGAGACTGATTTAGGTAAAATATTCTCGTTCTCTTGTGAACTCCAGTTTTGAAAATATGGAAAATCCTTTCAGAAAAGGCCTGAGTTCATCCCATGATCCTTGCTGTGGTAGACTCTCCATGTTCTGTCAGCTCTACGTTTGGTGACTTCCTGTCCAGTGTTTGATTCTGCAACTTTTCTATTAACAGTCCTTGATGGACTCCTTTCAGCATGTCCTTTTGATTCCCTTTATTCTTTTGATACCCAGAAAATATAAGTCAGTGTGTTTCACAGGTCAGTTATGTTTTGTTGGTAAAAGTACTTTGGTTGCTTTCAAGCCTTCCCTTTGAAAATTTCATTTTATATCCCCTCCTTCCTGTACTTTGAAAAAGGCTGAATATCTGTTCCCTACTTGTCTTCTCTGGGTCTTTCATGATGCTGTGAACCTCAGTCTTCCCTCTTTCAGTCCTCTGTCATTTCCATTTCTTTGTTAAAGTGTGTTAGTCTGCTGCTTCTTGCCTGCTGTGGAAGCTGCTTCAGAGATTTCATTGTGCCTGCTGCTCTACCGTCTAGAAGCAGGGTAAAACTTAGGTCATCCAAGCCCATCTACAGCAAGGGTTTGGATTAAGTTATCCATTGGCTCAAAAGACAAGTCTTTAATTGCTTCCAGTAAAGGAGGTTTCACCACTTTTCTGGACAACCTGTTCCAAAGTTTGATTTTTCTCACAGTGAAGAACTTTTTCATATAGACTTATGACATTTCCTTTTGAAGCAACTGATGCTCATTGCTTCTTGTCCTCTCATTGTGTCCTTACCAGAAAAGTATCTCCACCTTCTCAATAACTACTCTAGGTATTGAGAGAATGTGATTAGAATCTACCCTCCCTTTCAGTTGAGCAAACTGAATTCCTTCTACCTTTCAACATGAGTCAAGGTCTTCAACCCTTCTGTCTTCATGGTGGCCCTTCACTGAACCATCTCCAATATTTAAATGTCTCTTTTGAAGCAAGAGTCCGAAACTGGATAAATTATTCCAAGTGTGACCTAACAAATGCCAAACAAAGTGATTATCTTCTATCTGCTGGTTTTGCTTTGGCTGCTGCAGTCAAGGCCCTAAGTTAGTTTCATTACTACAAGGATGCACACTTGACCCAGGCAGTCCCTGTCCTGTACTGCTACTATGGGTTGTTCTATCCCAGACAGAGGATCTTATAAATACCTTTGTTAACGTTATTCAATTTCTGTTGGCCCAGTCTTCCAGCATGTTGATATCTCTGTATGGAGTAATGAATTATACATACCTTGTTGTGTCTTAGTCTATTTTTTCTCACAGAACGTGGAGCAGAAATCTGTACATCAGCAGAGGTACGGACCCATGCTAGCTTTTCACATTAGCATAATAATAACAAATAACAACAGTAATAATAATTTCCTATTATGCTAATGCTAAGTTTTATTATTATTAGTTGTTATTATTTGTTTATTATTAGCTAATATTTGTTTTCTGTTTTGTTTTCTGTTCCTTTACAGGTTATCAATAATGATTTCATGAGAATGTCCATGGTGGTTCTGAGGTCTGTTTTATCAATAGCAATAGCCAGTTCAGACCTAGCAGTGTATTTGAATAGTAAAAGAGCATTTTCTTCTCTATACATATTCATTTGAATTTATCAACACTGAATATCATCTATTATTTTATTGCCTAGTTTTTCATCTTCGAAAAGGGAAGCTGAGATGGAATATGGTAAAATATGAAATGGCAATGTTAAATAAAACCAATTGATAAATGTTTCTGACAATGTAAAAAACAGAAGTCATCAAAAGAAGTTGCAGAATTTTTAAAACATACAGAAAAACCTTTCCTTCTACACTATTTTAGATGCTGAAAGTATGTATGACTTCAATACAAATTTATAAAAACATATTTTAAAGTGATGTCTCAAGACCAATTCAGGATAAACCAGTCCAGGCTCAGAAAGTCCCAAATACAATGATTGCAAAAATTTATCTACTTGACTGATTCTTTATTGCTTTTTTCCATCATGAGTATCTGTTCTTAGCTATTGTCAAAGGTAGAGTGCTGAACTATATGTTGTGATCTAGCATAGCCATTTCATGTTATACTTCTGAAGAAAACCTCATCAACTGCTCAGTCCACCTTAGACCAAAGTTTCCAAAAAAAATCTTTAATGTCTATGTTCTTCTGTTTCTAAAGGCTGTCAGGGAAATAAATGTTTTTAACTGTGTAACATGTCCCTAAAACACTGATGAATAGCATGCAATCTATTTTGAAGGAAATCAGGGTGAGAAAGTTCATTACAAATAGCCAAATGAATGTGCACAGAAATGTGGTGGAAAGATTTGTAAACAGCTCCTGCTATACAAGTGCTCGTACATGTAGCAGTGATCAGGTTATGTATAAGGAACAAGCTTTTCCAAACTCACTGAAGTTTGAGATGTATACTAGTTATTGACATAATTTTTTTAATAAACCCTTGGGAGAGTCCAGAAACTGTATTTCTGAGCAGTATGTGGCTAAATAAACTAGTGATGCTTACATGACTTTACATTTTATTTTTGGCATGTTACATGTAACAAATTTACACCCTGTGTCTCCATCTTTTGTTTACACAGAGCACCACTCCATTTCTAAAGTTCCCTTGTCTTCTTGCAGATATCATTCTCTTTATTTGCTAGATATTTGTTTCTCATCTTTTGGTATGCTTTCCCATGAGGAGGGCTTCAATTCTAAAATGTTTGTTGCTGTGATTTCTGGCAAGTTGTCATATTTTCTTCTTTCACTAGCAAATGATGGAAGTACACTCTTTGCTGGGTGTAGCAGATAGTTCTGCAATACAGAATGAAGTGTTCTGGTTTGGGGTTTGGTCCCTTTTCTCCCTCTAGGAAAGAGGATGGAGATGAGATAAAGTACTTTAAACTTCTACTACCACCGAAGGAAGTGATCCTGTCCTCCTTTCACCCCACTGCTTTCTTTCTTTACCTGTGTTTTCTCTGGTGCTGCCACAAGTTTCTAGAAGGAATCATCCTGAGTTAAACCCACAAAGGCAGCAATGTTAACTGAGAGATCCAGGACTACATTTGGTAGCAGCATCTGTTCATGCCAGATTAAAGTGTTAACACTATAGCTTAAACAGGCTTTATTTGCTAATATTTGCAACTTCAATGAGCAGCTTTTACACTTCTAAATGGCTGTGTAAATGGGTAATCACACATGTATGTATCACAACTAGTCCCTTGAATTGGTACTATGTGACTAAAACAGTTAATTTTTGTTTTCTTTTCCCACGCTTTGATAGGGAAATAAAAAAAATGTGGCAGTTACAGTAGACCCTGTAAGACCTCAAAGAGTAGTATATAATAGGTTAATTTCTGCTCTTCTTTCCCTGTGAAATTGCTTGAATGTTCCCCATTGAGCTACTTGGTAGTGTAGAAGTCAGCTTCTTACTAAATAAAATGGTATCAGTAAGTGCCTGCTAGCTGAAGTGATGGCCTGTAACTGCATATTTAAGTTAATTTTAGCAACTATTCAGACAAATTCTCACCTCCTCCCCTTCACAGATATGTTCTGATTCCCTAGGAAAAAAGCAGAAGAAAGCCCGAAAATGATGTTACCAATTAGTGTGGCTTTTGCATATTTAAATTCTGTGTGTCTCTGCCAGGTAATTGAATAATATGTGATACATATTTTTGATCTTTGTCAACTTTATTTAGGCTGTAGATATTGTTTCATTATAACCTTCGTGTTGACATAGATAGTATTATGCCACTTTTAGCTTCTTTGGCACAGCTCTGAAATCAAGTGTTCAGCAGTGATTAATCACCAAGAATACACAGACCTACTGTTGAGTCTAGGAGCTCTCTAATCTCTGCTCCTGTTCTTTCCCTCAATTCCAGCATTAGTTAACTATGGCTTCTGTGAACACTGCATTTCTGATGACTTGTCATACAGCTTGTACTGTCAGAAGTTAGTGTAGTGGTAGCATAGGACTAATGATCATTAAAATCTCAAGTGTCTTCATTTTTGCTTATTATTGCATCTTTGATGCCCTTTCTCACCCTTGCAATTTCTTATTTAGTGTTTAATACAGAAAAGGCTTTTAAACCTGTGCTAGCCTTTATTTTTAGTCCTTACACACTGTACAATCATTTAATATACTTTGATATGTTATGCCAATTAAGTGATATGTATGTTAACATAAATATTTAATTGTTAAAGCAGAGATCACTTTGGCCTAAAGCTTTAATTAAATTAGATGCTTTTCAGATGATTGCCAAGATGAAACAGTCCATTATGAACATTTGCCACTGCAGGAGATTTCTGCTTATAGAAAGACAAAAGGGTAATTTCATCTGGGATTTTTGTAAACTGTACGAGTCCTTCATACTGATAACGGAATTCTCCCTCTTTTAACCTTGATATGTACTGTGGTAATGAATTTATGAATCTTTAAATTCAGTCGCATCATTAAAGTGGGGATATGATGTTAACACTGTCAAGTAAATTAAAAGGATGAAAATTTATCTACATAACAGTTAAAGAGATCAGAGTCAATACTAATTTGTCAATAATTACCATTGCATTAAAAAGCAAAACCAATGTGATAAAAGTAGGCAGCTGTGGATCTTTATTGCATACTGACTGGAGTTTAATTAATTCCAATGACAGTCTTCACATGGCAAACTGGAGTTTTAGGAAAACTAATTTTCCTTGACACTGGGCTGCTGAGGCACCTAAACTATAATTCTCATGAAGTGCAGTCATGGTAATATGGAATCCAAGTGTTTCATTATCAACCCAAAACATTTCTGGTTCGAGGCAAAATGTTCCTGTATTGTAGTTTTGCCTAATTATGTGAACATCTTCCACAGATCAGAATCCCAGTTTTGATATGCTGTAGACTGTAGTCATGTGTATATCTCACACTGAAAACACGTCACAGCAGTTTCCTTCAAAATATAGTACAGCTATGCATAATGCATGATAAGACTAGAGAGATGTGCAATGTGAATCAAAGTTTTATTGTCCTAGTTTTCTAGATATTATTATCTATTCACCATGGTTTTGAAGTAGCTCTGATTAAGAGTCATGTTAGCTGTGACAAGCCATAAAGCCAAGCAAGACTTCCAGTGAGAACCTGTAAAAGACCTTCTCTGAACAAGTTTCAATATTAAAATTAGTATTGGGGAACATGGTTCTTATTTTGCCAGGGGTTGGAGGATTGCATCAATAGAATCCCACTTGCTGTCAAAGTGTTGTCACTGAAGATCTTAGAGAATGAAATTCAAAGCACAATAGGTTTGCTATTTGTGTCTGACACAGCTGTCCTTACTCAAATGTTTGGTCTGTATTTGCTGACCAGGACTTCAAAAGAGAGGATGCAAAAATTAAACCCGCCTTGCCATCTTGGGACATGCTCTTAAGTAGCTGAATGCCTGGTGTGACTTGACTTTACTGCCTCCTTGGTCTGCAAAGATCAGAAATGTCAGAAAGGCTGTTTGAATATAAAATAAACAGCTCGATTTCACATCTGAGTGTAATCCTATTGTGGGACTGGACCCTCTCAGGCTAGCTGATATATTTCCCTTACCCAATATCAGATTACTGAGTTGATCTGAAATTTTAGGCTAAATGCAGTTCTTACATTGGCTGCAGCCTTGTGGACAGTCCAGCCATACCTTGAGCTGTTTACTGTCCTGGGTAGACACCATGAAATAGTCAATAGTGTAATTGATGCTAAGGTTACGTTTGCTTAAGTGAGGGAAGCCATGTCTAGATTAAAATGGAAGCTAAAATCAAAGACCTAGCTACTTCTGCAGGAATATTGGGAAGGGTTCTATCATTAATGTGAGAAGCTCTTCTGTTTTGCTGTAGGGCAAAATGCTTAAGCAGGGATGAGGGGTTTCTGTTGTTCCTGGGTTTGTGGCCAACGAGATAGTGAAGAAATAGATTAGTGGAGGTGCCTTTAGGGTCCCAGGCATGTAACAAGTCTGAAATGAATTATTTTAGGTACTTGGATAATTCTGTTGTCACGTTGTTTTCTTTAATAAAAACTATTTACTGAGCAGTATATTATTGAGTGTATTTATTGAGTCATAAGCAAAATTTATTTGATAATTTCTGTATATTTATAGTTGATGGTAACGGGGAAAAAAAAGAGCAGTGTAAAACTGGTTTATATACTTTGAATGATTGAGAATTGATTCTGTTTTATGTAAGAATTTTAAGTATCATTAAAGCAGTAAGCTAGAGAAGGTGCTGCCTGGCTGAGTGCTTTACTATCCACTAGCAAGGCAGCTGATAAATTTCTATTGAAAAATCATTTGGAAACCTAATACATTGGATGAGTGCTCACTGGGTTATGGATGTTCATTGTTCACTTTTCTAGCTGTATTTTTTTACTGTACTCGAGACAGTAAAAGGAGAAAAAGACTGGTGGTTGTACAGGAGCATGAGGGTCAGTATGAGGGGTAGGTGGAAAAACTGGGAAGAAATCAGACCGGTGAAGGGAGAGAGAGAAGAGACAGAGTGCTGGAGGACTGCAGTAGGAGTTGCCTACAAAACAAAGGACCAGACCTATGCAGTGGGAGGGGTCAGAAAAAGCAGGCACTGCTTAATGCCCCTTTTATCATTGGTAAAGGTGGGCCTTGCTGCCACATCTCTGTCCTTGCCAAGTGGCATGGCTGGAGCTGAGGCAGAATTTACAAGAGCAAAAGGGTCAAGGAAAACCTGTTTTTCATCCCCTGCCAGCTTCCCTTCCTCCTGCTGCCCTTGCATGTGCCTGCTCTCCCTAACAGGAGTACCGCTGAAGGGCAAGGCAGGTTCATTCACATGAGGAGGTGAACCTCACATATCAACAGCAGCATTGTGTGGCTGGTTTTGTCAAGGAAATCGTGTGCAATGGGAACTGAGTTGAGTAAGAGCAACCTAGTGCAGTCTTTGAGCCTCAGTGTAGACAAGACCACATGTGGCACTCTGTGGAGAAGATTCTCCAAGGCCACTAAAATTGCCTTTAACCTGGGCATTTCCTTTACAGGTGGCCTCAGCTGTTAACAGAGATACCAAACTTTAAAGACCTTGCCTGCCCATAGCATGTGGAAGGCTGCATGGGAAGTAGGATTGCTTTTGATGCCTTCTGCCAGTGGCAGGGTAAACACAGTGCACAATCGATTACGTGCCACTTTGCTTTCCCTCTGCCCACGTCCTCATTCTTCTCCAGAATGTAGAGTTGCAGCAAAGCACCATAAGGGTTAGATGGTACAGATTCAATGAGTTGTCACTGCGGGCTCCAGACTGAGTGAAAATGCAGCTACCCAAGAAAAATTCTGCATAGTAATGCCTCATGTCCCTCTTCCTCATGCCATGTTGTCCTGGGGCTGTGCAAAACATCACAAGCATGCATACACTGCATTTAGCTTGTTGCAGAATCTAATGCCAACCGTTTTGCACTGTGTAATCATGAAATGTGGGGATAACATAGTGTTTGGCGTGATTTAAGAAAAAAATTCTTTTAAATTAGAACTTCAGCCAGCTGAAACAAGTGACTTCTGTGAGAAAGAGCTTGTGATCCTAAAATAGTCACACATACCCACACAGTGAATTGGAGTAACCCAAATAGAGCAAAAACCACAACTCTGGAGAGAGAGGATATTTGGGTTTTATAAACATTACTCTTGCACATGTTAATTGGCTCACCACATAGAAGAGGTTTTGTGAATACAGTTTTTTGCAAATAACTGTAAAATGCCTTCTTTGTCTGCAAATGTGAAAGTCAGCTGGAAATTGAGCTTTAAGCAAATTTCTTCATAGCCATGTACTCAAAAATGTCTGATGGCCTGTAGATATACAACGAAGAAGTTCAGGCCGAACACTGATCTGCACTGACAGCATCTGTATTTTTTATAGTTACCTCTATGCTGGCCCTGTGATTCAGTATGATGTGGGTGAGGTGTTTGTACTAGTACACAGAAAACCCTTGAACATGGAAAATAGTACTTCCTAAAACAGATCACATTACCAAGGGGAAAACAACAAAATTACATGAGATTTGTAGAATAAGGAATAACTAAAATTGCCCAATTATTTAAACTGAGGAGGTTTTCTATCAATATAACATCTTGCTGAGCTTCTGGAGCATAATTTAGAGTAGCATTTTGCCTGCAGATCACAATATAAATATTTTATATGGTCTCCCACACTATTAGAATAATAGAGGTAGTGTTATTTAATTTACTCCTGGCAAAGCAGATGCTTACCAGAATGCATAAAGTACTCAAGGACCTGTTTTTATTGTCATTGAAACTGGTTGGTAAAATGATTTATCTGAAGTTAGATTCCTCATTGTGGAAGTGGATTTGATCATCACAAATTTAGTGAGACACAATTTAAAGTTGGAAATGTTGTTAACGCTAGGTGGATGAAAAAAGCCTCCCTAAAAGGTAAGCAGGTAAAACAAGAGTCTTGTCGGGGTAGGAGGGCTGGAATAGACTATATGTCTACAAATTATTTGAGCTAATTTAGTAGAAATTTTGACCATAGATAAGTGGAGTTAAATACACTGCTTGAAAAGCAGTTGCAAACATAGGAACTACAAGCCTTAGTAGAGAGCATGCAAGGGCTGTGATTTCTGGGTCCCATAAAGTATATTGCAAGCCAGCAGGGGTGGAGGAGTTCGAAGTTTAATAAAACTTTTCCTAAAAATGCCACCTTTGAAGTGTAAGTTAATGCCTCGACAATCATTGTCTCTCTTACTCTCTACCTGCAACACGTTTCACTTGCCTATAGCTGATGTGCTCTGACTACAGTCCTTGGGTCTGAAGTGGGTATTCAGATGTCACAGGAGTTAGGGTGGGCAGTCCAAATACTTCTTCTCTAGCTTCGATTTCTACAAGGTGGATGGGAGATGAGTATTGATTGCTAAGCACCATAATTTTGCACACTTAAGCCAGGGTTTAGTAATCAGAATGCAAAAATCCTATGGGAAACATTTGATGCTATATCCTTTTCCCCTGAGGTGATTGTGCCTAAAGATCTTATGCATAGGCAATGATAAAAAGGTGACCATTGTGTGCATTTGTGTGTGATATACTATATCATTCAGCACTCTTCTGTTTATTTATTCTCTGCTTTTCATGCTTATTGTAGCTTTTATTGATGTGTTCGATAACATGGCATCAGCTGCAAGGCAGAAATGTTTACTCTGTTGGGGTTTTGTAAAACTTCTCAGCATAGATTAAAAAACTTCAACAGCCCCTGGATGGATAGGCTTAAGTTGAAAATGTAGATGTGAGTAACAAATATTATAATGCAGATGAGCCAGACATAAAAAAAAGGAAATTTATAATAAGGGACTGCTCTGGCAGTATTAATCTGCCTCATGTAGATTGTGTGATGAATCATCCCATGTCGCCACAAGGACTGCTGCTGCTGCTGCTGCTGCTGAGCTCTGCCAGCAAGTGGGACAATAAAAATTGTGTATGGAAGGGCGGAGGGGAGGGCACACACAAGGGAAGAGGAAAGGGACAAAAAAAGAATAGCTATTTAAAACTGGACATCTCAAGCCTGGCCAGTAGTTCATGTTATATATAATTCAGCCAATTCATTGGGTAAATCATTTCATATGCTCCATGAAATGCAATTTGCTTCCATGGCCAAGCATGACAAAGGTTTCACAGAATTGCTGTTGGCAAAGAGCTCTTCTAGGACAGTTAATTCAGGCCCTGTGAGATTGCTGAGGCATCTTGTCAGAACATTAAATAATCACACAATGTCATGAGGGAATATCTAATTAAGAGCCCAATTTCTCAAGGGTCTGAGTACCTGTTACAATGTGCTGAGAACCCTTAATTCCCACCGACAAGAGCGGCAACTTAGGGTGTTCCCAGCAGGCAATTAATAGGATTGTGTCCTTACTTCATTTGTTCGGCGATAAGTCCAGGCCAGTCAGGTGAAGCAACAGTAATCAAACAAGACAAGATAATGACATATAGGGTTACGTCCCAGCAGTAATGTTATTACTTGCAGATGATGAAACACACCCAGGTGTGAAGTCCCTGTAAAAAAGTAGGGACAGGTTTAAGAATGCACTCTTAGGGGTTAAATTTGTGCCTTTGAGGAAGATCTGTCTATATTCATTCCATGCAAAAGACCCGTAAAAGGCTGTGTGAATCCTTTATCAGCCCAGACTGTCATCCTGTGACAGAGTTCCTATCCGTGGTTTGGTCCCAAGGTCTTCAGTGATTTAGACAACCTCATGAGGGCTGTCTGACTCACAAAGGCTGATAGCATTTCATCCAGTGTTTGGGAAGCATAAAGTTTGAGTAGACTCATTGCAGGGAAATGTGAGTGCTGAAGTTTCCTGAGCAGCATTCTTGGTGTGACTCAAGACACAGAACAAAATTTGAAGTGGACAGATAAAGACTTAGCAGTGAGACTTTCCCCCCTTCTTATATATGTGGAACTATTCAAAGGAGAGGAATATTAGATGTAGTCAGAAGAGAATAAACATTGGATTTTGGCTTATGGTGCTTCTCTTAGGCAGAGATGAAGGTAGAAATAGTGTCCTTTTGCTGTCGTGAAAAAGCATTACAAAAGGAGTAAATGAGTAAGGAGCACGGCATTATGTTAAGCACTTTTGGGAGAGTGAAAAGTTAAAATCAATCTTTGTGTTGTCAGGCCCTTAAGTGAGGAGTGATGCATTAGACTACCTGATTTTATTTGATTTGTTGGGAAACCAGAGCTGTGGTGCTGTTTCTTGAACAGAATTACAGGCTTCATTTAAAGAGAGATTCAAAGTGCACACATCATTCTGGAATAGATCAGCATAAGCATTTTCTATATCATGACTAATGTTTACTGGAAGAAATCAAATTACTGTTACACAGACCATCTGTTTTCTTTGCATGCAATCATGTAAGTGTTTTAGGACAAGCCATCCTTTTTAATCAATTGTAAATCTCTTATGGGAAGGCACTGTTTTCTGTAATAAAATCTATTTTTATGATAAATGTAAGAGTTTTAAATACTGGTTTCCTCTGCATAAATATAGTGTACATATTGTTCGTAACATAAAGAGTAGGGGGTACAGCATTAGTTATTATCTGTCACGAATCTAATTTTAGGGCCTTTTGCATAGCCATTTTTGGATAGTTGTTGGGTCTGCAACTCATTGGTGTTCAACTATAATAGCAAATAACATACTGAGTAATATGGTCCATTTATAGCCTGTGAAGTTGCTTCCTATCTACATTTAGTAAATGTAGCATAATAGGGTGTCTATTTTGCAGCATGACTATAAAAGTGAATACTTTGGAAGACAACTGTCCATTGTCTAAATTCTTACACTTGGAAATCTTGAAGAAAACAAGGTGTGGCTTAATAGAAAATGAGCCTGTGGAATGACGAAATGACAAAAAAGAAACTTGAATTTATGGTCCAAGAAAAAGTCAAGGATAGAGTGTGAGATTTACTTCATGTTTAAGGGTAGCACATTCACAGATGTATATGGTCGCATTCATTTTAGTGGGTGCCGAACTGAGCCTGCCATTTTATTTTTTTATCACTGCTGTCAGCTTCCCTGATTCATATATTGTCTTTGGGTGCAGATAGCTTGCTCTTGAATTCAGAGGAAGCTGAAGGTCTGCATCTTACGCAGTCTCCTCTGATTTCACAAGAAGCTGTGTGATTGCAATACAGAAGTTGTGCTGTATTGCATCAAATGACCCTGAAATAAAAGAAAGAAACGAGAACTGTAAGTAACACAATTGGAAATTCCCCAATAAGTTTGGCTGTCCTTCTCGATGAGGTTGGCAAGCCTGAATTTCATTTGTTCAGACACTTTCAGATCAATGGTATTTTGTCTGAATAATTAAGCTGCTTACTCAGGCTTGAAAAGGGTATGGTGCTATATTCTTGCTTTCTTTTTGGTAAACCTGGAGAGGCAAAGAGGGAGAAACAGAGGGACTATGCACCTGGAAAAATCATAGTGCCTGCAGTCTGCTGCCATCCCATGGTACAGTTGATGTTTTCTGCCCAGGAAAACATCAGGTGAAATGAAAGGCCCCTATCAGTCGTTTTGTGAAGGATGGACTTCAGATCCCTATGCCCTGTGTATTGCCACTTATTATAATGTCACTTGTGAACTGACAGCATGTGGCACAGGGAAAGCTGCCTACCAAACTATGCTAATCAATCCTAGCTCCTACCTAGATGTGATCAGTCAAGAATCTGATGAGAACTAGATCTTCAGTGAATCTTCTTTTATCAGTTTGCAAAAATTCAGTAAAAAGAAAAAAGCAGAACATGGTGATTATGTAGGCTATAGAGAGTGAAAAATAAAATAAAAAAATCAAACTGCAATTAGTAGTGGTCAAATAGTTTTATCCTGTTTGCAGTATTTTCTAGTAAAATTCAGTATTCTGTCTTTGAGAAAAGGATTAAAGATGAGATACATTTTTACTTCCTCTCCCTGATTTTTCTTACTTCCACCCTTCTGTTGTTCAGAGGGAAGAAAGCTGCAGGCCAATTTAGTATATCATAGAATCACAGCATTGTGTTGGGTAGAACAGACCTCTTGAGGACATCAACAGTGTCCTAGTCCAAGCAAAACAAAAGTAGGTAACATTGCTTACAGCCTTGTTCAGCTGAATCTGGAGTATCTACCAGGATGGAGATTCACCAGCCTCTACCAACAGTTTTTGGTTTTTTTTGCTGCTGATGTTCTCCTAGAAGCTCATCTGGTTGCTTCTCATGTTCCTCACCAGTTTCAAGTCCAGCTGAGGTCTGACTTCCCCAATTTCAATCCAAGCAGGCCAGAATAGGGAAGTTCTGCATTGGTCCTAAGTACCCCTATCAGCACCTTCATCCTCTGCTGCCTATCTTCTGTGCCTGCTTGATTTCCCACATGGCTAGCTGGGAAGGACTGGTGCACTGGGGAGGCTGTTTTCATCAAGCAGCTTCCTAGCTTCCTCTTCTGGGACCTTTACTGTCTTAGCTTTTGAGAGACATATTTCTGTTTGAGCTGTCAAAATAGTTGATGCAAATGTTTGCTTCAGATTTTTCATGTCATCATTCTTACTTCTATCTTCACATCCCCAAATCTTTTTCAGAAGATTTATTAGGCAGGGTAATCTAAAGCATATCAAAATGCTCTTATTTCCACTAGATTTTCTTTTTTAGCATGATTTTTCATTTGCATGTGAGTAAATTTACTACATATTTTTTGTAAGTGCTCGTATAGAAGTTGCCATGTATTTTGTTTTTTTTCTGGTCTGTTTTTATCCAAGAAGGATATGTAGATGTATTTACAATTGCCGTAGAAGATATTGGACTAGTTTTAAGAACAGTAAATCCTAACGCTACTGCTTCTAAAGTATCATATTTTTATTATCAAGAAACAATTCAGGAAAATTGCTTAATTTGCTTAGTGGTAAAGAGAGTGGTAAACTATGAATTACTGTTGCCCTGGTTACGCTGTATTTTGAAATAGCAGGTTTGTTCATATAAGCTATAATAAAATAATTTGCTCAATAGCAAGTACAATGCATATCTTAAAATGCAATGACTTTCTTATTGTAATGAATATCTTAAAATATATGTACAGAACTTCTGACTCCTTTTTAAGTGCAGTAAGTGGAGAATACTGCTGTTTATTTTAGGAATTTCCTGTGTCTGCAGTGCTGATTACACTGAAGTGGGAATCAATGACAAAGTGCCATATAGGAGACTTTATTTATAGTAGTTTTATTACTGATCTAAAGTGAGATGCTAAATTTTGATACCCATGACCTTTAATAGAAAAATATCTGAAGAGAAGTTTCCAATTTTGCCTCCAAAGTTACCCCTAGTGAAAGTCCTTTTGTATTTCAGACTTGGTGAAGCAATTAAAAAAATGACCTATTCTTGTTTTTTTTTTCCTGAATTATTCCTGTCTCTTGGCTATTCAGTTCACAAAGCAGAAAAATTATTCAGAGGAGCTCTATAAAGCTCGACATTTGTCCATTTCTGCTTTTTGTAATGATTTTAAGTGCAGCACATTGAAGGATTTGCATGTTTTCCTTTCTCCATTTGACCTATCGCAATCCAGTGGTCATAGAGGATGTGATTTGTGCATGTGTTTTGAGTCCTCCTCTTCCACTTCTTTACCAGATGCAAGGATTTTCTGAAGGAAATGGAGCAGAAGAGTGCCACAGATGATTATCATGCTTGACTTTGAATGGGTCTCCCTCAGCTCACTTGACCGTACAGGGAGGAAAAGAGGCAAACAGAAATGCTCAGTCACAATTTTGAAATATATTTAAGTTTGACCAGTTCATCCCTAAAAAGGAAAAGTCTATAGGTATTCAAAAAAACCCCACAAAATCAGTGAATAATCTGTAATGAAGACATTCTGGAGTGAAAAGTAAGTAGAAAAGGGAATTTAGAGAAGGAACAGGGAAAAGAATATGTGTAGAATGGTGAGACTGAATATTTTAGAAAGGATCATGGTCATTGCTGTAGTATCGGAACAGTGGGATTGAAACTAAAAATAAATGCATTTAACACTGATGGGAAAAAAACCTATTTGAAATGTGGTCTGCTAAATAGTAAAATTAATTGAGTGAACCACTGGAAAATCTCCTCACATGTATTATT
>NW_008681943.1:108453-127581 GCF_000695815.1 Acanthisitta chloris
TGTTCACTACATCTTGAGGTTTTTATTCCTCCATATTCTACTATTGAAGGCAGGAGGTAGGAACTGCTTGAATAACAGTATGATTGGAAATGATTGATCCAGTGCCATCATATGCCACATTTGGTCTCTATATCCTCTCTGTCACAGGTAACCATCTTACACCTAGAGCAAGAAACATAAATTCATTTGGGTGTCCCTTATCTCAATGGAACCTGATGCATGAGTGGACTAGAGACAGGAAACAGAAAAAACTCCAAAGACCTACAGATCATCTTGCTGGCAGGGTGAGTATATGTCCTGGCTTTTCAGTCATGTGTTGTCAGATACACAACAAGTGTTGCCTCAGGAATTTCTTATCCGGTAGTTATTGAGAAAAAGATGATCAAAATGTCTCATACTTCCAGGAAGCTGACACTGGCGCCCAACATGCATTCAGAATTGATAAACTATTTTCAGTTTAAGCCATGAACATGGATTTAATAGATACACAGTTCTGTGTAGTAGGGTTTTTTAATGCATGCTGTGCTGTTAAGACAAATTGGGTGGGTGAAATAGAAATATCTAACTATCACTGAATAAATCCAAACTCCTCATGATTCAAAAAGAGCTCCAAAAGAGGAAAGAAAGGAAGAAAATGCATTAGGAAGAGCATTGCCAGCAGGTCAAGGGAGGTGATCCTGCCCCTCTACTCAGCCCTGGTTGGAGCCACATCTGGACTACTGTATCTAGTTCTGGGCTCCTCAGTACAAGAAAGACATGGAGCTCCTGGAGTAAGTCCAGTAGAGGGCAACAGAGATGATTAGGGGTCTAGAGCATCTCTCTTATGAGGAAAAGCTGAGGGAGTTGGGCTTATTCAGCCTCAAGAGATGACTGAGAAATGATATCCTCAATGTATACAAGTGTCTGAAGTGGGGGTGCCAAGAAGATGAAGCAAGACCCTTCCTGGTGGTATGAACCAATGAAACAAGAGGCAACAGGCAGAAACATGTACAGGAATTTCCACCTGAATATGATGAACTTCTTTACTGTGTGAGTGACTGTGCACTGGAACAGATTGCTCAGAGAGGTCATGGATTCACCCTCACTGGACATATTCAAGAACTGTCTGGATGCAATCATCTGCCATTTATTCCAAGATAACCCTGCTTAAGCAGGGAGGTTGGACCAGACGACCCATCGTGGTCCCATCCAACCTGATCAATTCTGTGTTTCTGTGAACTCATTTTCCCAGTGCTGACTGTACTTAGATTCCTACAGATGTGGTCCTGTGTTCCCTGCTTTCCCTAGGCAACTTTTTCTTACTTACAAAACACAATGGAAAATATTACTTAGCCGAGAAGCAAACGTAGTAGATTTATGCCACAGTCAGAACCTAATTATATGATCCCCTTTCCCTTCTGAGTCTGCCTGTTCCAAAAGGTGGTAGAGGCAGAGACTACAGCAGGTTCTGGAGCATTTCCTTCAGTTCACAGCAGTGACTCAGGGGGACTGTCAAGTACCAAGAAGACAATCCAAGAGAATCAAGAGTCCCATGTACAAAGGATGACTTATTTTTCTAAGTGATGATGAAAATCTAAACAGATAACTAACATGGCAGAAAATCCAACCGAAACCTGAAGATTACCTGAGTCCTCTGTCTGGTGGTTTGTGTCACTATAAAAGGCACAATAAAAATGTTGTCCTCCTCCACTGGGATGGCTGATGCTTCACCACTGTATTTGGTCCTGTCCATTTCTGCACCCCAAACATTGGCAAGGCCCCATCTGCTTCTGTCTTCTCTACTGGGTTGAAAAGCATGAGCTGAAGGTGTACAGCAAACCTATCTTCCCTGCAACCCACACCCAGTGCCTTTTGTTCATAAAGAAAGGCCCAGTGCCTTACTTTTTTACTTTTTCTTTTTTTTTTTCTTTTTAAAAAGTGCCTTTTTTTTCCTTAAAGGAAAATGTGGAGCTGCAACACAATAAAACAAAACAAAAGGTACTCCAGAAGGCAAGCACTTTCCTGTCAACTGCTCTCTGATAGCAAAGCAATACCTAGCAGCACAATAGTGCTTTACAATTGCTACGAGATGATGTGCTTAGTATAATATTAGGCTGCATTTTCTTAGCATATAAACAATATTTTGCCGTTGATGAAAGTCTTTTTTTTGCTACTCCACATTCTTTGAGGGTATCTGTCTAAACGTGAAGACTGCCTGGACTTTGCCTTATGCTCCAGTTAGAATAAGGGGAATTTTGCTATTTTTGCTTTTCATTTTGCTGTGGTTATTTGTTTGTTTACTTGTTTGTTTTCAGTAAGCGCTCCTCTGAGTGTGCTGAAAGATGACTTCGGTAAAGAGAATTTTTACAGAAATTGGGTAATTCCCTTGCCCACTCTGAACCCAATGGCAACAGCAACAACCAATCCTGCTGTCTGTTGCTGGACTCTGGAGTCCATAGGAAAAGTTGTTCAGAGGCTGAGGAGTCACTTTTCTGCTCTAACAGCTGCTTCTTGCCTCTGTGAAAAAGACAGTGGAGCAGATACAGCCTGGGGGCACAGGTTTGTCCATACTTAACAAATAACACACTGACTTCTTCAAAAGTGTGATTGCACTCACTTTTTTCAATACAAGTGTATTATTATACTGTTTAATACTGTACTTTCTGAGCCACCACTTATTTGCCCTTTAGTTCTACTTTATTTTATATAATATCTGTGCAATGGAGATTTGGTTGATGTGTTTTGACATAGTCATGCCATTAAATGAGGACCAATGTGACTGAGAGTAATAAAGGTGTTCAGTAAGGTGCCAATATAGTTGAAGATTAAAGTTAATATTGTTTTTATTCTTAAAATAATTTCTATGTGTATTGCTTTTGCAATTCACGTATGAAATAAAATCATCCGCAAATTCAAATCTTATTGAAGCTTCATGAACATTACTACAAGGAAAATAAGAAGTTGGCAAATGATTAAATATATAATTAAAGATTTCACATTTAATCCTGCCACTGCAGTGATTTATGGTTTATTATTTTGTCTAAGTAATGCACCTTCTTTTTCCTAGTGTTCTTTCTTTCCTTCATTGTCGTTAGCGCCTGTAATATTATGGTAAGGAAATTTATCACAAGGACAACACTTTGGGTTGAAACAGGTGTCTTTGGCAACCAGTCCCAGGAAGGCTCAATAAAGACATGGGGCTGGGACACACAATCTCCATCTGCAGTGCATGCCAGAATTGGGTGGAAACCTGCAAGTGCAGCAGAAACAACCTTGAAATAGCACGTAACAAAGGCCGAGCCCAGTGCCTATAGGCTGTGGAGTCCAGGCTCTTCTCTGTAGGTAGGTCCCCATAGCAGAAATTTTTACAAGGACTCATCAGGCTTTGTGGTCTCCATAGTGGCCCAACAGATAGGTGGGACCTCATTGGTTGTGTTAAAACAATGGCTTTTGTCTCCATTTCCAAGTTGCCCAGCCATTGGGCTGTGCTATCCTATCTCAAGGTTTTCTTCCAGCTGTATGAAATTTGCAACTTCTCTCTAGCAGTGCTGTAGTATGACTAGTGAAATAGTCCCAACTCCTGTTTTCCAGACCAGCTGATAGTTCCGCTGGAAAGAGGGTGTCCATGCTGCCTCAGTGTGGGGAATTCCTGGAAATGAGATCTCTCACACTCAAGTGAGTGCTCCAGGTTAAGCTTGTGTACTGCAAGATGCTACCTCTTCCAGCTGCACCCTAGAAAACAAGCCTGAGCAGCTCTGAGATTTTGGGACTTAGGTGTTGTTTCAGGGTCACAGGGGTTCCTGAACTTGAGATGAACAACTTGCTGCTGAGGTGGAGCTGTCTGTGGGACTTCAAAGATAGAGTGAGAACTGAGTTTTCTGGTGACAGTTTTCGTATTCAGACACATAAATATGTATGTGGTCCAAAATTCCTCTTGATCAAGAACCCACTTAAAGAAATCTCTTACCAATGTATGGTACGAAGATTCTCCTCTTAGAGCAATTTCACACAAGAAGTGTTGCTCTTTTCCAGACTATTGCAGGATGAAATAGCTTGGGTTTTATTTCTGGTTGGGAGTTTGAATTCACACTCATGTTAAGTTCACCTAGAGCTGTAAACCTGAGCAGAAAAATGTGTTTTCATCTTCACTGGTTTAACCTAAATATGGCTTAGAGATGCACTTCACTGCAATGTTTAACACAGTTTAATTGTACTTTGTTGAAGGTATTGTAATTTACATCCTCCATACTATTATATAATATTACTGTATTTCTTCATAATCTTTGTCTCATTGAAAATATTGGGGCCATTTCTTCTAATATTCTGCAACAATTGCTGTAGAAACCCACAAGTAGAAGAGATCTTTACAAATTTGTAGCTGAATAAAAAGCATAAAAGTGAGTTTTATTGAGAAATGGTTATGTAGAAAAGGACCTTATGGTTTGTCTTTAGTATGTCTCTTTGTCTTTTGGGCAAGATTTTTATTGCCCTAATATTTTTCAGCTATTGTTCCTTTCTTTGTTGTTTTTTCTTTCTTTCTTTGCTCCTTTTTTTTTTTTCATTTTTTTTTCATTTTAAGGTAGGTAACCAGCAAGAACATGCTTTTTTAGGAATTTATAAGAAGCCATAACTCCAGTACTACCTTTCTTAATAATTTTTGAGGTTGATATTGCTGCTTTTTGAGCAAATGTGTGTTCGTTTTATAGAAGGGCTTGTTCACATGAAACCTGTGATTTTCCCTGGAGTTATAATAGCTGCTTTAAGATCTAGCAATTCACATGAGAAGCTCCTGTTACTTCACTCAATCACCAGACCGTTAATTGGCAGCCTGGCATTTGCCTTGCCATCACAGTCCCCATCTGAATCAGAGGTCACTCAAAATATTGTAACAGCTTTCTTCAGATCTAAGTTAATGACTACTTGGTTATTATCTCTTCTTCAGAGTAATAATTAAATATGTGCAATAAATCTAGACCTACAGAAGTACTGTGTTGTACCATCTTATGCTGATGATACAAAACTGGAGGGAGTGGCTGATGCACTTGAAGGTTGCGCTGCCATTCAGTGGGACCTTGATAGCCTGGATAGTTGGGTGAATAGAAACCTAGCAAAGTTTAGCAAGGGCAAGTGTAGGGTACTGCACTTGGGGAGGAATAATCCCAAGTACTAGGTACTGCAGAGCAACTCTGCAGAGAAGGACATGGGAGTCTTGGTGGATGACAAGCTTGTTATGAGCCAGCAGCGTGGCTTTGTGGCCCGGAGGATCAATGGTATCCTGGGGTGCATGGCAAAAGTGTGGCCAGCAGGTCAAGGGAGGTGGTTCTTCCCTTTTACTCAGCCCTAGAAAGTCCACAGCTGGACTACAGTGTTCAGTTCTGGTGTCTACAGTGCAAAAAGACTAGGAACTCATGGAGTGTGTCTAGGGGAGGGCCACAAAGATGATTAGTGGTATGGAGCATCTCTTGTATGAGAAGAGACTGTGGGAGTTGGGCCTGTTTAGTCTAGGAAAGAGAAGACTGAGAGGGAATATCATCAATATGTATAAATATCTCAAATGTGGGTGTCAAGAGGATGATGCCAGACTCTTTTCAGTGGTGCTCAATGACAGGATGAGGAGCAATGGCCATAAACAAAAACACGAAAGTTACACCTCAACATGAGAAAGAACTTCTCTACACTGAGGGTGGTGATGCTTGAAATTTCTAGTCTTGTACTGTGAAGCACAGATGTAGGTAGCCCCACAGTGGGGTGAATGGTCCCAGTGATTTCAGTGAGCTTCCCTGTCACAGTTTAAAGATTGCAGCATTTGCCTTCCTCGTGAGAATATTCCAGAACAGCATATGTCCTGCCATCCATAATATGTGCCTTATATGTGCTTAGGAGTGAATAATTTATATTTTGGAATTGCCATTTGCACACTTATTTTGACAACACTCTGATTGTTTGGGTTTTCATTTGTCAGACAAATGCCTTCTTTGCACAGTAGATTGAACAGCTTTTGCTTCTTCTAAAGAAACCAAGTGTGTTAATTCATTTGAGCTTGAGGATTACTACCTTTTTTGTATCTATAATCAAAAGTGTTAGCAAGACCCTTGGTGCAAGCTCTTTACTGGAATGAAATGGCATGGATTATTTGAAATCAGCTGGTTGAGCCACTCCAATATACATTAGAAAGGAATGTGACTTCTGGTCCTTATGCTGACAGAGTTTTTACATACACCACTAGCACATAAAAGAGTACGTTTGTAGTCAGAGTGTTTTTTCAGTTGCCTGCCTCACTCAGTATTACTGTAATGAATTCATTAAGATCATTGAGTCCAACCATTAAATCGACATTGCAAGTCCTCCACTAAACCATGACCCTCAGTGCCACTTCCCTGTGCAACATGTGCCAATGCTTTCAGTGAAAAACTATTTCGTAATATCCAATGTAAACCTCTCCTGCTATATTCTAGAAGCAGCCAGGAAAATATTTTACCTGCCTCTTCATCCTGGTTTGGTGGTCTATAAAAGAACCTCACCATCTCACCATGATATCTGGCCTGTTGACCTTCCTCCTGATTCTTACCCATAAACATTGAACCTTCTAGTCACCATCACTAAGCTCTTGATAGTCACAATGCTCCCTATGTTGACCTTCGATTCTTACCCATAAACATTGAACCTTCTAGTCACCATCACTAAGCTCTTGATAGTCACAATGCTCCCTATCATACAGGGCTACTCCCCTGCCTCTCCTTCTTTTCCTATCCCTTCTGAAGAGTTTATAGCCATATTGTTTGGACTCTCTAGATGCTTCACCATTACGTATGCTGTATTTAAAATTAAGAGAATAGATATTTTCATGGACTGAGAAATTTGAACCTTCTAGTCACCATCACTAAGCTCTTGATAGTCACAATGCTCCCTATCATACAGGGCTACTCCCCTGCCTCTCCTTCTTTTCCTATCCCTTCTGAAGAGTTTATAGCCATATTGTTTGGACTCTCTAGATGCTTCACCATTACGTATGCTGTATTTAAAATTAAGAGAATAGATATTTTCATGGACTGAGAAATCATGTGCAAAGTTTTAAAGTCTGTAGTGTAAGATGCAAAAATTACAGTTGAGATCCCTGAGAACCCACGTCAAAAGCAAACTGCTGCCCATAATGTAGTCATGTTGAGGTAGAAAAGGTCCTTTTTTTATCTCATTGTATGTATTTTTGCCTTTTTAGCATGGAGCTCTTATGTGACATTACAGCTGTTTCTACAGGAAACATGGGCAAAAACTTTCTCTAGATCACAAGGAAGAATAGGCATAAGGGAAATGTTGCTTATTTTCTAAAATGCATATATTCTATTATGCACTGCTGAGTGGTAGGGGGCATGCAGCTAGGAAGAGCTGATTCAATGTGATGTTCATGTAGAACACAGTTAGCATTATGAAGTGAATGCCTGTGCAAACTTTTATTGCTTGCTTGTTTCCAGGCTAAACTTCTTCATCACAAGAACCTCAAGCTACAAGAGCCTCAGGAGGCCAGTTTTTCTGAGAGGGGATTACCACTTTTTTGATCACTGAGTTCTTTAGGAACTTTGATAGGCATCACATAAGGCTTCTAGATGAAAAAGTGCATCTGCAATTTGACTTGATAGGCAGAGACATGCAGAGAGCTGGGATGCTGCCCAACACCTCTGACATGGCATCAGGCAGACCTGGTCCCAGGATGAAATACTAACAGTTGTTTTCTGCCATTTCAAGCGCAAGACAACAATGCATACAAACTGAGACTGTTCCTCTAATTCTCTCCTGTTCTACTGTGTTGAACTCAGATGATATAATTTATATGCTCTGCTCATATATATGTTGCAAAGGAATAAAGTGCCATTATCAAGAGCTGCTGTAGTCAGTATGTCCTGGAATTCATGGTGAGGACATTACTTTCTTCCAACACTATAGTGTACCAGGATGAAGATTTTTAGCAGAATAGGATGCACTCAGAGAGCAAAATAAGTGATGTTAACAATTGTATGATATGCCTTGAGTCTCAATTTCCGGATTAGCAATTGAAAACATCTAAAATTATTGCAAACATTTTGCAAATATCCTTGGGTTACTGGAATTCATGGTGAGGACATTACTTTCTTCCAACACTATAGTGTACCAGGATGAAGATTTTTAGCAGAATAGGATGCACTCAGAGAGCAAAATAAGTGATGTTAACAATTGTATGATATGCCTTGAGTCTCAATTTCCGGATTAGCAATTGAAAACATCTAAAATTATTGCAAACATTTTGCAAATATCCTTGGGTTAGGTTGAGATTAGCAATTAAAACCATCTAAAATTATTGTAAACATTTTGCAAATATCCTTGGGTTAACCTGGACTGTTAGTATTCAGGGAAGAAGAAAAAGCATTCTGGAACTTATCACAGACCTTTTCAAGGAACAGAAAGGCAACATTCCTCTTTCTAACCATCTAACCCATAGAAGAAAAAAATGACTGAGACAGACTAAATGTATTTCCCACAAACCAGTAACAGCTACCTCTTATTGCTTACCTCCCACTACATCTACTTTGGTGAAATAATTGCATTAATTCTTGCTGAAATATTGGCATGAAATAATTAATATTTGCATTTAAAGAAGTGTGTGCTTGAGCATCATAGTTAATGCTATGTTAAGATGGAAGATGTTATTTTATTAACTGTTTCTGGCACTCCAACGTTGTACATAGAACTTAAGTTTATTAAGTTGCTCTTCCAATTGTCAGCAATGAAAATGCTTCTGCTTTGCATGACACATAGTGAACTTGGGCTACCATTATTTAGTAGCTTTTAAAGATTGACAGCAAAATAACAATTGTTCTGTGGTATTACTGAGTTTTACTGGCTAGGCCATAATTATGTTTCATATGTATAGTAAGGTTTTTTGATGGCTATGAACTGAGACTAAAAAGCATGACAGCATTTTTAGTGAGGCTTGTTTCTTTTTTTCTTGATAGACATTTTTTGGAGTGGGAGGTGGGGAGTAGGTAGGGTGAATGGGAATTTTTGAGGCTGAATGGAAGAAAAACAATTCTGGTGGGCTTGACAGGAGATTGTCTGTTTTTCTCACTTGTGTAATTGCCTCTGGCTGTTGTATTTAAGAGGCAGTAAAACTTCATTAATGGGCAAGAAAAATGCTTTGGAGCAATAAATATTGAAGGCTAATGAAAATGAGAAGTATCTTAAGTAAATGAAGAAAGCCTGTGGGATAGGCCAGAATGACTGGAACAATATTAAAGTAAAAAAAAATATTAGGAGATGGGGAGAAAGAAAATTGGTGTGATTTGACTGATAATATTTTTGTTCCCACAATCTTTGGGATGTTTTGCCTTTCTGCATATAAACAAGCCTCCTCCTGCCAACCTGTGTCTCAATGTATCTGACTCCACTAACTATATTAAACGTTTCTCTATACTTTGCAAAACATTTTGAGAAATATACTCTAAATTAGAACCCAAAGTAACTTAAATGGATGTCTGTTAAAATGGAGATATCCTTAAGTAAGCAAATTGAATATTAAATCTATATCCACAGGGTTCCCTAGCCTTTTGGCTTTTTTTTCCTCAGGCAACCCTGGACTAACCTGAGAGATTTTACTGACTTCAAATGCATTAAATATATTGATCTGCAGAAAGCCTTGGCGTCAGGCTGTCTGTGGCCTGTGTTATGCTGTCAGAAAGGAAATGCTTCTGATTTTTTCTACAGAAAAAAACCCAAAATGATAAACATTATCAGGCTTTCAAATTGCTGTGGAAGCCAGAGAGGCCAGGGGAATTGGCTAATAGCAGCTGTATTGCAATTATGGGGGAAGAGCTTGGCTAAGAGCAGCAGTGATTCCTTTTAGCATCTCAGAAAACACCAAATGTGTAATTTTTGAAAAAAATAATTTATTCAGAACTAACCTATATAGTCACTACAGAACTTCTCACCAGGGTCAGCAACATTTTGAAGGGGATACTTTACTTATTCTTTCCTATTTATAATATCATGTTCTTTCTTCTTAATGAGGTTACCTTCATGTCAGTACAAACTTCTTTGAGTTCTGGTTCAGTTTCAAGTTGTGAGTGGATCATATAAAATTACTCATCTTTGCATTTTATTTTCCTTTAATTTTTCAATAAGTTGCTTAGGTTCAGTGATTTGCCCCCATGAGTCTCTTAGTATTTAGTCAGGTGAAAGGTTAGTTATCCAAATACACTCCCCCTGCAATTACAACTCATACAAATTGTCCTCTGGCATCTTCTCACAAGAGCACAAAGTCAAGGCTCCAGCTACAACAAGGATTGAGTTGTTGTGGGGTTTCTGTCATAGAGTTTAACTAAAAATAATGGGGTTTTGGTCATCAAAATCAATCTGGGTTCACCAGAAAGTTAGAGGACATGACTGCTGTCATGAGTCACTTCCTACTTCACTGAATAATGACTTTTTCCATCAGTACTTGCCTGAAGAACCTTTTCCTTTAATCAAGCCTAAATAGGACTTCCAAACACCTTTAGCTACACTGCATAAACATTTCCCTCAGGGTATCCACCACCTTAACACCACGCACTACATGAAACTCCCCTGCCCCCATCAGCAGCCACCCTGGTCCCATCATAGTCCCCTCTTCCCTGGCAGAAAGTACTGAGCTACTTACTGCACTTTGCCATACAAGACTTCTTCTACCGTTGTTGCCAGCATCCCTTGCACATGCATCTCCCTAATGTGCAGGTTTCATGCAGCCACAGGTACCTCTAGTGCCTGCCTCTTCCCTCCTGAATGTAGTGTAAAGTATGGTGTACCAGAGGAGTGACAGTGGCTTGGCACTCCTCTCCTAAGTTAACCACATTGGATTTGAAAACTAGGCATGCTTCTGGTTTGAGTTTTGTGGTTTTTAAAAAAAGTGTTGCTATATGAATGTTAATCCATTTTATTCTTTCCAAAATATTTTTTAAAGTATTTCCACTCTTACAGTAGTCCACACCTCAGTGCAGAGATTGCAACTGTTTTATATTTTTGTTTGACTCAAGTAACATATACTTTCATAAAATATACAGTCTTGCCTAGAAAATTTCTTTTAGGAGCACTAGGACACAAGTTGCTCAGGGAGGTGTGGATGTCCCAGCCCTGGCAGTGTTCAAAGTCATGTTGGATAAAGCCCTGAGCAACCTGGTCTAGTGGGAGGAGTCCCTGCCCATGGCAGGGGATGTTGGGACTAGATGATCTCTAAGGTCCATTGCAACCCCTTAACATACTATGATACTCTGATACTATGATCCATTTTTTGTGAATGTCAGTGCCACCTCCGTATGTGCTGCTGTTTTGCTTTCTTAATTCTGATATTTGCTTATTCTCCCAAAGAGAAGAGCCTTCCTTTAAAGCCCAGGTGAAATCTCTTTTCTCATTACAACCAGTTCTTGGCTGGTGCCTACCAGCCAGCACTAGGGTTCATTTATTCTGTGGAGATCTGCTGGTGCAACAAGCAAACTCTTCTGGTGAGTTAAACCTGCATTACAAATGAAAGTAGAGTGTGTGTCCTAGATTATATCTAATGTTCAGGTACCATAAATATGTGTAATAATATATAGTTTCTTAAAGGAAGTTTTTTACTGGAGTTGTTTATCTGTGTTGTCCTTCAGCTTTGAATTTCAGTATCATATAGTGCATAAGAAAGGATGCTGCTGGGAAGAATTAAGGTTATTTTCTGTTGTGTAGCTGTATAGTATTCTCTCTGTGGTAGTGAAGGAAGAGGGATTGGAAGATGTCTTTTTCATTTTTTGGTGTCAGGACAGAGGTGCAAACAATAGGGCTGCTTAATTGGTCTGGTACTAGTGGCTTAGAGTCAGATGAAGGTAGAGGGGATTGAGACGTGGGTGAGATAGTGAAAGAAGAGGAGAGAGTTGAAGTCGTGTCCTGAATTACTTGAACACTGGTGCTATTTGATCTTTGATCAGCTTGATCTCTGCTACTGAGTAGAAACTGGAATTAAGAGTACAGGATTGGAAGGGACCTCTTGAGTAATGCCATCTTTTCTCTTGCCATTATAGTTGTTGTAGTATATAAATCTCTGAGGAGGTTGTTATAGTCTAACTTCAATTTAGCAGGCCTCATTGCTCTACTATAGGCTGGTTATTCCCCAGTTGAGCTCCTGTGAAAATTGGAAGCCTTCTAATTTTTTTGCTAAGGCAAGTTCAAAGCCTGGGTTTTTGTTAGATATATTTGTTTTACTGCCATTATTGTTCTTTAGCTTAAATGGTTTTGCCTCTTTGTTGCTTGTGAAACTTTCTCGGGTTTTATTTTTGTGAGAGTTAAACTAAGGCATTTGAAATGTGTCTTTTCTGGTCAGCAAGGTAGAAGGTGAATTTTGTTTTTTGGCTACTTCAATTAGATATTTCATCTATTTTCTCCATTTTTAAATTGTTCTTGTCTCAGCATTTCAAACTACTTTTCCACCAGTTTCTAGAGGATGTAGAAACATTTATAATAAATGTAAAAACATTTATTGATACATCTTGGGCACTCCTGTGGAGACAGAGCCTTATTGGTAGCTTGTAGGCTTCTTGAGCAAGATGAATCTCCCCTTGTGTTGTATATCTGTGTCCAAACAAGCACCTTGGGCTGTCTGTACAGTCACTAGAGAGAAATAGGTAAAGCTAGGGTGCGATTAATCTGACCTATTTTAGGCATCCAGGTTTGAATGAAGGGAATTTCACCCTAAGTCTCTGGGAATCATTGAAGCCTAAGGTGGCTTGCATTGATGAGAACTTCTGCATTTAACCAGAATAATCCTCCTTCTGACTGGCAGATTAGCTCCTGGTTTATAGTGGTAATTCTGGTTGCTATTTATGTGTGCTTGTACTTCTGTATATAATGGCAACACACTAGAATACTGTTATGGCTTCTCAGTTCTTAATGTATGATGTCAAATGACAAAAACAAAATCTAAGGCCTGCATATACAAATGGACTTCTATATATTTCTGGAATAGTAGATACAGAAAGCTGATTCTGCTCCTAATCTCACTAAAGTTATAGATTTTTGAACTCCCTTCAAGACTTTAAGGTAGGAGTTCAATGTTGGCAAAGCAAGAGTCTCTCAGACAATGATTTTTCATTTTTTTTCTGACACCTAACAACTTAAAGCTGTTAGGTGTCAGAGCAGTGGGACATGGCTGCACCAAAGACAGAGCACCCCAGACAGTGTAAAATCTTCTTTTTAATGATTTTAGTAGAAAAATGGTTTCTGCTGTCTGCCCTACTAGTTAATATTCATGTAATATTATTAGGGACCTAGAGTAGATCAAGACCTCTGAAGGTTGGCTAGTGCTACACAGACCTTGAAGTAAGTACAAAGGTGTTCAAAATGCTTGAAGTCCAGTTTTCAATCTTGTACGGAAGCCAAGGATAAGCTTGGACTTGTATTGATTTAATGTTCTCAGTCAATCTTTTTTCTAAGGAGGCAACAATGTCTGTAAAGTCTTGCTGAATGACAGCTATTTGGAATTATTTGTAGCAGCCTGTTTGGAAATGTTTCACAGCTGTCTGCAAGCCTTGTAAGTAGCATATTGAGAAACATGCTCAAAGCTAGTACAAGGGTATCAAAAACTGGCTTTTCCAACACGCATACTGGTGGTCCATGATGATCATAAGAGCTAATGAGTCTACTTGTACTTAAAAATGTGATTAGCCTGCCACTCTTCCCCTGCCTACAGTGGAATTCCTCACCCAGAATGACTAGTCCTTAATCCAAGAAATATTAGTCCTCCCAGGCAGGAAGGCAGTTGAGGCTGGGAAACAGTTTGCACTTTTCTGGGGAAAGGAGAAACATGTTTCTTTGTTTTCAGTCAGCATCTGTTCAGAGCTGCTCTTATACAAAGAGGTGAGTTGTATAAGAGGAGCAAACACAGGTGGGACAGTCCAAAGCCTGTGGATGAGCTAGTGGTCTATGTGGACCAGGGTGGGGTAGGGAACTTATGTTCTGTTGTAGGTGCATCCAAAATGAATGGAAGTGTTGATATTGCTATAGAACATAAAGGGAAAGAAATTCTATGGAGTATGTTGAAATAGTTTAGGATTAGGTATTTTGTCTTGCTTGCACCATCCCATGTAAGTGGAAGTCCCACCACCAGGTTTGTCTGCCAAGGCAGAAAATGTAGTGTACAGATTTTGTGTCTTGCCACTTTATAGGTTTGGAAATATTGATTTGCTTATTTTCATGGCAGAGTTGCCCTTTCAGAAATAATGATAGCATTCATCTAATTCATCTGCTGATATGATGGCTGAGCATCACCTTGGTGGCTTATGAATGGACAAACCCAGTTTTATTACTGAGTCATCCTTATTCACAAGTCACTCTGCTGTTTGACTTGGTATGCATGGGCTTTATGGAACAATTGTGCTTTTGTGGAGTCAGAGCTGATGGATGCTAACCAGAGACTGTGTTCCCATTGAGAAGCAGCTGCCAGAGCTTTTTCATGTCACCGCAGAATTTCTCTGCTTTATAATCCTTGCTGTTGCTCCTATGGTTGTACAACTGAGGAATTATTTTCAGGGCAGTGTGGTTCATGTAATATTATGTTTTTGCTCAATTTGTAGACCTTGTGTAGGATCTACTTCTTTTTTAACAATACCACCCATGTAGTCTAATGATGCTGTTCCCAATTCATATAATTCTTCACTATCATTAATATCACACTTCACTATCACTTCATATTGCACTTTTCCTTATCATTCTATTGCCAGCTTACTTGAAGACTTATAAGCTAACTATAAATGATGAGAGCTCATTTTGTCATTTGGATATATCTGCTATCATGGCATGAAAGCTCTACAGGTTTAGCAACTCTAGCAACTGCCTGAGAGAACTGTTTCATTCATTTATAACCTAGGCTTGTGGGATTCCAAATTGCCATTGTATCTTTTACCTTGGGGATAATATCTGTTGTAATTATGAGTTAAGGGTTGGAGTTTCATAGGACCATAATGCTGGTGTCATCTGTATTGCACTCCAACGATCACTATCTAGCTTTAGAGGACCACCATTGTGTTGATAATGGGTTGACCTTGAAGCCCTTTCCAGACCTAGAATACTATGTTTGGAACATACTGGCTTTGTTTTGCTGGATTTTAAAGCCCTTAATTCTTGAAGGGAAGTAAGGTTTATTAGTGAAGTTGTGCAGTGTTTTAAAACTAGCTGTAGTCTGAGGGTCATCCTACTCACTGTGAGCCTCTTATAATTGCATGATGCTCTCTTAAACAGCAAAGTTGAAATACTTTTCCTGCTTTATGTGGACCAAACCTCATCAGGTTCTTTTGTCATACTCCTTCTCCTGTGGTATGACAAAAGGGTCTTTCTCCTCACCCCGTGAACAAGTACAACTAAAAATTTGAGCTTCTTGCAGTTTTGCAATTACCACAAGTCCTACTAATCTATGTAAAATCACCTGAAGGGAGAAAACGAGTCCAGAGAGTGGGTATCTGAAAAAGGGAATTGGGTCCTCTCAAATCTGAGGTGCATACCTCAGGATGTACTCATGTAGGTACTAGAGTAATGCTTAATTTCAAACTTTTAGCATTTTAAAAATATAAGATCTATTCTGCAGGTTATGTATGTGTCTGTATGCACTTATGTAAAAATACAGGCTGGATATACAGACTGATACATCTGTTACTTAAAGGTCTCTTGATATGTCCCAGATCTGACCATGTGAACTTCTTTCTTTGGTCCTCTAGCTGTTTCCCACAAACAACATGCTCTGCTTCTCTCTAATGGACTCATCTTCTCACTTTTTGAATTGCTGGAAAGGTGCTGATCCTCCTCAGGCAATACTTGGGACAATAGAAACAAGAACAATATCAAAACTAATGCAGCTAGGAAAGAGAAAGGAGGCCAATCCACACAGTCATTCCTTTACAAAATACAGCTAATAATTTTTTACAGAAGACATGAGGATAAAGAACAAAGATACTCACTTCAGGTGCAAAATATTTTGTCTACTGTAGTATTTATGTGACAAGTTTAAGGAGGCATAATAGAAAACCTACTTGCAATCAGGTTGCCTCAGAATTTTGACAGAGGGGCAATGTGGATGATTCTAGTTCACTTTTATGAAACCACTAGAGGTTTTGAAATTCGTCATTTTGTGCTCAAAGGAAAACAAACATTTGGACAGTACAAAATCAAGTTCAAGCCAAAAGGTCCATTTTCAGATTTGAGTCCAGTTGATTAAATATAAAAGACGTTGGTCAAAATATTATAATGTAACTGAAGTATTTCAGCTTTTAAGAAACAGTATATTTGCAGAATATTTATTCCAAAATTTCTACCCACAACCTTGTTGTTATAAGACTGATTGTCAAATATTAGACAGCCATTGCAGTCAAAAGTATAGTCTGATTAGACTGTGATAAAATTCTGACATGCTACTCAGATTTTTGTAATTGATTTGCAAATGTAAACAAGTGTCAATCCTTTTTTAATATATATATAAAAGAGTTCGCTTGGATATCAAAGGTGATTTAACTTTTAAATGGACTTAGTAATAGCAAACTGCATATCAACTGAGAACAGAATGAGCCCCTCTATTACAAAGATTCCTTAGATAACTCTTAGTAAGAAAAATAAATTTTAGCAACGAGTTTAATATCAAAGAAGAATATAAGGTCTGGGTTATTTGCAGTGCATGGAAATGCCATGTCTTAAGTTTCTGACGGATCACCACATGAGAGAGTATTTATGAATTGGGCTATAACTATTGTTTAACACACATTGTTTCCTGTTTATTGTCAAGTTTTATTTAATCTCCTCAAGATGGATTGGAGTATGGGACCTATCTATGAAAACTTCCTAACAAGAATAGTGCTTCCTCATGAAAATATATGTGCTACTTGCTTATTGTAATCAAGGTATCACATGTTTGAAAATGTTAAATGCAGATTTTGTTGGAATAAAAATACAAGATTTTTGCTAGAACCTGTTGTAGTTTAACCACAGCTAACAACTAAGCCCCTTGTAGCTTCTCATTCACTACCCTCAAGTGGAATGGAGAAGAGAATTGGAAAAGTGAGAAAACTTGTGGGTTGAGATAAAAGCAGTTTAATAGGTAAAGCAAAACATGGATTAATTCACCACTTCCTATGGGCAGGCAGCCATTCCCAGGAAAGCAGGGCTCCATAATGCGTCATGCTGACTTGAGAAGACAAATGCCACCACTCTGGACAACCTCCTCTTCCTTCTTCCAGCTCTATATGCTGATCATGATGCCATTGGGTATGGTCTGTCCCTTGGGTCAGCTGTGTCCCCCCTCAGCATCTGGTGCACCTCCAGCCTCCATGCTCGTGGGGTGGGGCCAAATTGGCTCTAACTTGGCCTCATTCCTAATAGCATGGCTTATTGACAGTATTCATCCTGGGTTCCTGAAACATATCATAGAATCAACCAGGTTGGAAGAGACCTCAAAGATCATCAAGTCCAACCCTTTCTCTTTTATCAATCCCTACCCATGTGATTCAAATATTTCTTATGTCATAACTGTGAGTTCCTGGCTCAGTGCCAGTCAGCAGACCTAAAGCAAGGGAGATTTTTTATGAGAGCAGGTTTTTGGTTCGTATAGTTCAAAGAGATGGTCTAGGGCCCTTATTGAACTAGCCACTGCCAGTTTCTCTCCACTGAGGGAGTGAGAGCCCTCAACGAAGTAAGAAATTATTCTTTTGAAGATGTAAGTTAAATCTACTCTACCACAATCTTTGCCTTTTCAATGAGCATCTCAGAACATGACAGAAAACCTGTTATAATTTACTATAGTTTTCCCAAAAGACCCCAGAAGAAGACATAAAGAGAAATAAGCAGATCCGCTGCAACAGAGAAATTCTGACAAAGTATGTGGACAGGTTATATTTAGGGATGAGGGGGTGGGTGTTTTGGGTTTCTTTTGGTTTTGTTTTTTTAACAGGTGCTATATAGTATACTTCAGGGCCTCGATAGAGTGTTCACATTTCTCTTTTTGTTCCTTTTTTGAAGTAGCAAAAAAACAACTGCAATCTTTTTCTCACTTCCCTTCAGGCATTATTATAATATATTTCCTGGGCAACTTCTGAGATAAATGTAACAAGTGTTAGCACATAGCTATTAAATCTTCTAAGACTGTGAAATAGCTGTTCCTGTCTGTCTGTTTGCAGACTTGTAATAAAGCACACTTAACTACAAAATCTATCAAAGGTATAGGAAAGTCCTCACATTCTGTTTTCCCATTGTACTCCCTGTTAAGCCTCGAATGGACAAAATAACATCAATGTCAGCTGTTGCTCTAGATCCATGTATGCACAACTAAGAGTGTAATAGAATTTTTTCTGTTTTTTTCTGGTTTCATCATGGACTCAATACAATCTTTGCTATTCAATACTAATTTTGATACTTGTCCAGGATGAAATCTAGAATACAGATGCTGTTTTAATCATATTTTGTACTTGGTAGCATAAATTATTATTGACTTTGGTTTAAGCTTAGAATATGTTCCACTTTGTACTCTCTGAAACCTATTCTCCCTGCAAGATCTGTTCTGCACTTGTTGGTTCCCTTGGACAAGCTAAACAGTTGCCTTCAATGTCATCTCCCAGATTTTCTTTCTTTCCTTTTCCATTCTGCCTTTATAACTGAGAAACAAGAAACCAGCTGAAATTTTTATTTTACTAATAATTCCCATCTTGGGAAACTTTGAATCCATGTTCCCTTACTCTTTTGTAAAGGAATAATGTGAGTACTACTGAAACCAAATAAAATGTTATCCTGAATTGAATTTCTCAAGTCAGTGTTCCATTAGTAAATTGGATAATTCCACAGTACCTTTTTGCCTTTTCCTAATGCATTGTTTAAGGCCAGATCTTGTGTGGAGTGGACTGCTGTTGTTCACAAAGCAAGTAATTCATAGCTTACTTTATTTGATGAATTTGTAGAGCCATACAATTGTACAGACTCTTCCCTCTTCTCCCTGGCAGTAGCTCTGTCTGCTGTAGCCAGATGTGCAGTACGGCTGTGCCTGCAGAGATCTGAGCCATCTGCTCTGTGTCAGTTGGACATACCATCATTTCTTAAATAATTAGATGGTCTTAACAACAATTTTAAGGTACAGTATTTGACATAAGCTGT
>NW_008681943.1:127605-128862 GCF_000695815.1 Acanthisitta chloris
GCATAGATTTTTGACTCCTTTATAACCATAGCAATCAATTACTTCTCTATTAAACTTGATATAAACTGTCTAGTGAAAGAATGAGTGTGTGCTTCTCACACAAACAGAAAAGTAAGAAAAAGCCTGGCTTTTACCCATTCTCTTTCCTTCCTCATTTTTTCTTAAAAGGCTTAGCCCTAGAGTAAGCCCAATATCTGCCTTCAGCTGAAAGCACAAAGCCTAAGTTGGGGTTCAGTGGGATTACAAGTCGCAGTAGGGATCTATCTTCTTTTTACCTCCCCTCTAGCTGGTATGTGGTGTCAGGTGTGTTACAGCCCCACAACAGCATGTTCACTAATGTACAGAGTCTTTGTTTCTGTCTCAAACAGGGAGAATAATATCAGTTTCTTAACACCACCACAGCAAAAGTAATTTCAAATAATTTTAGGGAGTATAACAATGCATTAGTGCAAACTTCTTGACAAATTGTAGCTTGGGTGCTTGCAGAATATAAGACAAACCAACACTAGATTGTGAAGAGCAAAATAGTGCTGATACTGCAGTATTTTACTGTTGCTAGAAATAAATTATTTGGAAACATTTCTGGAAAAGGATATATCAGTCTTGATTTTGCTCCTGCAGTGTTGTGGGACCACTGATTAAACATTAAATATGCCCTCTTGTTTATTCCAGAACCAAGCAATTAATTAGTCTCAATGTGGCCTGAACTGTGGCATTCATTAGAGGTAATTTCTGTGACTTGCTTTGAACATTGATGCACTTAATGTGGCTAATAAGGTGTCACCTTGTTGGCCCAGTCTGGCCCTAAACCCTGAATAAAACCTCTAGGTGTGTCTTATGATACTGTTTTAAGTAATTTACCAAACTTACACTGATACTAGTTAGATCTCTACTCACAGAACCTGACAGAATGGTTGAGGCTAGAAGGAACCTCTTGAGATCATCTGGTCCAACCCCCCTGATTAACCAAAGTCAGCTAGACCAGGTTGCCAAAGACCTGCTCACAATGGTCTTAAAGCAGGGCAGAATGCTGCTGGACTTCTTAGCCATGAGGGTTAAGACCATGCTGGCTCATGGTCAGCTTGTAATTCAACATGACCCCAGTGTTATCCTCTGCAAAGCTGTTTCCCAGACACTTGGCCCCCAGCATGTAGTGGTATTTGGAGTTACTCCTCTGCAGATGCAGGATTTTATACCCCTCCTTAGGGAAGTGAATGAGTCTATCTGTCCAGGTCTTGTGAAAGCAGTATGTTCCTG
>NW_008681943.1:128895-131326 GCF_000695815.1 Acanthisitta chloris
ATCAGTCACACCTCCCAGTTTTCTGTCATCTACAGACTTGCTGAGACTACACTCAGTTTTTTCATTAAGGTTATTAATGAAGGTGCTAACAGTATTTGCCCCAGTATAAACCTGTGAGGTACATTACTAGCAACTTTCCTCTTGCTGAAATTTGTGCTACTCATCATAACCCTCTGGGACTGGCAGTTCAGTCAGTTTCCCATTCACTGCTCAGTCAACATCCATCAAACTGATCACCTCATTGTAGAAGGTGATGAGATGCTCAGCTTGATTTTCTCTGCCTAAATCTATTCTGACCATTCCTGACCATCTTTTTGCCCTTTGTGAGTTTGGAACTTGTTTCCAAGATAAGTTGCTCTGTCAGCTTCCCAGGGACCAATGTGAAGTTGACTAGTCTAAGCTCGAGTCCACTCCCAAGTGTGTTAAATATTTCCTCCTATACACAAAGCACAGATCACACCAAGTGTTTTAACATAAAATAGCAATAGTAATAACCATAAAGTATTTAAGTGTAGTGACTCATGTTTTTCAGGCTAGATGGTTCTGCTCTGGGATGTAGCACTGTGGACCTATCTAGTCTGGCAGTGGAGAGGCATTCCACCAAAGGGAATTTTGGTTGTTTCTAACATTTGCCAGCATATCTGAGAAGCAGGCAGACTTCATCAGTGGTAAAACGTGTCATTCCTATCTTGATTATGGCATATTCTTCTTCCAAAAGAAAAAAAATAGTAGCAGGTTGTTCTGACCCTCTTGGCCTGTCTGTTGTTACCCCTAAGTGTGCAGGTTATCTGTGCTTCAGATTTGGCAATGGGTCAGTGAAATCTCCTTGTTTCTTCTTTATTCCAGGCTCTCACATGCCTAAGTCTTGATGTTTTCTGCAACTGTAATTGGCAAGTTGATGTATTTGAAGGCAATTTACCCCAGAAGTGGACCACCGTGCCTCATTATAATTCATTTCTAGCCCATTGCAGCTGTTCCTCATCTTAAAAATACAGAATTTAGTAGTCTTCTGGTGAACTGTGCTCCTTATGCAATGAGGGGTGGATAGGGGTGAGGAGAAGCTTTTTAAGGCAGCTATTTCATCTGTGCTCACAGTTTTACCACAGCAGCATGTTGTAATATAAAATTTAAGAGGTCAGTAAACAACTTGGCAGTAAGTAAGCAATTTAAACAAAAGCTTCTCCTCAATATTTGATGACTGGTAGTGGGGGGAGGGACGGACAAGGAGAGCCAAGGTTCCATTGTGCAGTATGTTACCACAGTTGCCCCATTTTTAAAGAATTGTGTTTAACAAGGATAGTAACTATTGCAGTAAAATGGCAGGCTTTTTTCCCAGATCATCTTTGAATTTGGTTTTTGAAACTGATTGTTGACACATTGCCACTAATGAGTCCTGTGTCCTCCAATGAATGCAAAAAATGTGTGTCTGCATTGGGGAATTTACAACTCTGAGTTGGTTACGCACCACTTTTTAACAATTAGGATCAGAAAGATTTACAATATGCATACAACTAATGAAGCTACTGTTTCATGCTAATTTTTTGTTAAGGACTTTATGTGCTATTTCTTTACCTAAAAGTATTTCAAAATATTCAGTCTATGACAAAATTTACTTTCGTTAGGGAAACTGCACAAATATAGTGATGTGACTTATGAAAAAAACCTCCTGTGTGCTAATTATTAGACCTGAATGTTTTATTTGTTTGTACTACCTGATCAAGACTTTTTGGACTATTGGATAATGCTAACACATGGATGGTAGATTAAAAAAAAAATGGATTTTTAATTAATTAATGAATGAATTTAATAAAAAATTACATAATTAAATAGATTCTTCATCTATTTGCATCTCCTCCTATAATGATAATTTTCTAGTTACTTTTTAGCCATTTTCAAGGAAAATTTAAAGATCACTTTCAAATTCTGATGATAAATCGATCAGTTGGATAACTTCTCTATAATAAGTGAATTTATGCCACTAACAGATGTGAATCTTGGCAGAATACGCCATATTTGCTTTTATTATTTGGATAGAAAGACTAGCAAGCATCATGGACTAAAGTAAATATCACTGGTTTTGGAAACAACCATGCAAAGAGTTCTCAATGAAACTGGAAATTCAGTAATGTTTGACACTAAGGATTTTGGTCTGACTCTTACCTACTGTTTCACAGACCTACAAGCACAAGTTTAGCATCATTCACATTAGTGCACACATGTAGACATGCACACATAGGAATGCGGGGCAGCATCTGCTGAAGCAGAGCTGAGCATAGAGACAACACAAGGATAGAAGTGATGATGGGCTGTCAGTCAGGGCAGGAGCTGCAGCAGCAGCAAACACAACCCTCCTAATATCCTACAAGCACACCAGGACATACCTTCTCCACCTTGGGAGCACCATGGGGCCCTGTGCAGAAGGACCAGTTAC
>NW_008681944.1:0-12903 GCF_000695815.1 Acanthisitta chloris
AGTCCCTCCGGCTCTGTGCCGGATTGACGCAGTTGCCGCGTCGCAAACGCCAGTAAGTGATTTCTCATCTTATAGTGTTTAATGCAATTAATCATGTCTCACCCCGATGTCATCAACTTTTTGGTGGTTTTGTCCTCATCTATGACAAGGTCCCAAAGACAGTCCCCATATTTCCTCCATTCTTGCTCATTAAAGTATGAATCAGGGTTTTCAAAGAAACCCTTTGTCGTTCCAAAGGCAATAAGCTCTGGAACCTGCTTAATACAAGTTACCCCTCGCCTTTCTAAGAAGCGTGATAATAAGGTGAGGGCTACTCCCATTGCACAATGTACTCCAACGTTGCTCTCAATGTTGATCTGACCCGCGTTGAACACCTGCTTACCCCGCAGCCAGCCGGCCGCGGTGGTGCAGCGCTGTTTCTCTGAAGTAGCCCTCCTCGGACACGTGCAGACCCCCATCGGACGGTCCAGGCGTCTTCCGCCCACCGGCCGCTGCCACCGGCGCTCTAGCCAAGCTTTCCCTCCAGGTCCAGAGTCCAGGTCTCGGTCCCCGCTCGGGCGCCATTTGCAGGGAAATTCCACGTGGGGAAGCAAACGGCCGACTCAGTGTGAGTGATAAAGCAAGCTCCAACTTTATTGTTAGCTCAGTTCTTCTCTTATACGGTACACGATAAATGTGCCTATTCATTACTTAGCATTACCTAACAGTGTTACCTAAGCTCTAGAAGTTACATTTATATACTTTTTCTGCTTGGGATGCAGCTGTGAAGAAGTCTCCTTTATTCTCTGGAGAATCCTTCTTTGTTTTCCCAGATAGTTCATCCTTGGGCTTGCAACATTGCTAAGTTTTCCCAGATAGCTTGTCCTTTGGCTGCAACATTATGCTGAGAAAATAAATTCTAATGCTGAGAAGCTAAGTTCCTGAGGCCTACTTCATAGTTATACGCTCAAAGCTCCCATAGACCTTTGCTCGACTCTTGCTCGCACAATGCTCTCTGGGAGCTGTGCCCCTGTTCCCTTAGCCATTCTTCAACAATTCCCCCTTTTTCTTTTTTGTGCGAGCAAGACTCCATGGGTCATCTTGGATATATTCTTAACAATACAGCTATATGTTAATCTAACAATTATGACTATTAGTAAAATGATGCCAAGTGTTCCTAGTACTTCTCTAACTATAGGCAACAACCAAGGTGACAACCCCCCAAATATTGTTGTCTACTTATTATTGGTTAATTACTACCACTAGCTTACCTTACACACAATGCCACTGGCCACCTACATATCAATCATAAAATGCCCCAATCACTGTTCTCCACCTTTAACTATCTTCAACTTCCGTTAGGAATCAGAAATTCTCTTAACTCTTGGCTTTACTAAATTTTCTAGAAATTAATCTTACGAGCACATGTTATCAACATTAACAACAAACCTATAGCAACTAAATGGTTTACCCTATTTTAACTAAATCCTTAGCCTACCTAAGATATACTTTATTTTGGGCATCTAACAGTATTTATAGTATGAAGTGTCCCATGCATGCAGCTATTGCTTAAGCATCCCTTTTACTGTTGCTCAAGTTAGAGCTCCTCAGCTAGCCAGGCCCTAACACATATCTCCTCTGCAAAAGGGAGCTCCTGACAAATAACCTATGGGAGTTATGTACTGAGTCACAGAGAAAGCAGGAGAAGCAATCAATAAACAACTCAGAATCATGACCCCACCACTCTTGTGAATCTTTCCCCTCTAGTTCATTATATCCTCATTCAGTAAAGGAAAAGAGCCGGTCAGACTTTCTTCCGTTATATTCTCTCTTACCTAGTTCTAGGAATTGAGGCACAGGCAGTATCTGAGCTGATCCGTAAGGTCATTATCCATTTGACAAATTTGCTTTCTGTCAAACCGATTTTTTGTCACGGCCCCTGGCACTTAAAACACAGTTTTGATGACAATACAAAAGGTTTACTGACCTGGCTCTGAATCCTATCAGAGCAGATAAAGCTTAGATTAGTAAAAACCACAATCTCTGACCATGGTAACTGCAACTGTGCTAGGGCTTTACTGGTTAAGTACCTCTATAAACAGTGCTCTTCCCTTCACACTACCAACCAGCATCAGTACCACCATCAATCAAGTGTACAATTTTCCCAGGCTAGATATGTGGAGGTATCTTTTATAATGGAACTTTCACCTGCTCATCCTCAGATGAAAATTCTGCATCCTCTTGAGCATGCTGTACCAAGGCCAAGGAGGTAGATGGGAAAACATCACAAAGATCAGCAAAATCAGAGGCTAGCCAGGAGAAACTTCATTTTGGCCCTAATTACTCGAGATTAAGAACTAGTTTCATGCGAACCCCTTGAAAAAGAAAAGAAAAATCAACATATTACAGGCCAGAACACATCTGTGATACATGGATGTACATCTCATTGCTACCAAGACACCAGTGTGTTTGTAAGAAATAAACTTAGGAGAAGTAACTGGCTGAAATCTGGGCAGAACAACACTGTCATGGGTTCAGGAAAGAGAAATACCACAATGAGTGGTGCTCCTCAGAGGTGACCACTGGGACTGGTGCTGTTTAACATCTTAGTCAGTGGCACAGATGGTGGGATTGAGTGCACCTCAGCAAATTTGCTGATGACATCAAGTTTGTGGTACAGCCAACATGCTGGAAGGAAGGGATGGGCCATCCAGAGGGGTCTGGATAAGCATGAGAGGTGGACCCATGAGAATCTCATGAAGTTTAACAAGGCCAACTGCAAGGTCCTGCATATGGGATGGGGCAATCCCAAGCACAAATACAGTCTGGGCAGGGAATGGAATGAGAGCAGCCCTGCACAAAAGGACTGCAGGGTGTGGATTGGTGGAAAGCTCAACATGATGTGGCAACATGCGCTGTGGTACATCTCATGAGAACCCACCTGGAGTGCCACGTCCAGCTCTGGGGTCCCAAGAACATGGACCTGCTGAAGCCATTTCAGAGGAGACCACAAGCTGTAAAAGTGTCCTTTACACAGTTTCCTTAAATCACCTCTGTTTCTCCTGCTAGTTCACATTTGCTCTAAATCTTCAAAGTCACTTATGGATTCAATTTCTGATACATAAAACCACACCACAGCTCAACTGCCAAGACAGGTGTGTTCCTTTGGGGTAAGGCAGATCACAGAGCATAGAAAGATATATTTAAAGGCAGAGATGATGCATCCCAGGATTAGGAGAACTATCCATGGCACAAACCTTCAGAAGGGATGAGGTGAGAAGCATAATATTTAACACCATACCATCATATTTTCCTTTCGTATATTTTGAGGCAGAGGGAGAGGAGTTTCAGCTGAACCATGAACTCCATTCTATGAAATGCTCTGCAGCACAGGAATCAAAAAGGGAAATGAGGTAGATTGCCCCCCAAGATGTGCTCAAGCTCTTGCTATGCCAACCTAATTAAGAATCCTTCTGATGACTCACAAGGCACCAGTCCAAAGTTCATGATACAGCAGGATACTTCAACATACACACTCTGAAAATCAAGGTATTCCCAAAAAACCCATGCCGAAGTCCTCTTCCCTCCTGACACCACCTGAGAGTTCCAGGTACTCAAAGGTTATTGTACATTAAAGGAAAATAGAATATAAACAATGTGTCAGATGCCACTGGTGAACCCTCAGGTATGCATGATACTTCTCATCTGAATTTCCCTTTTTGGGGATACCTGAGTTATGTTTCCAGGTATAGCCCATCATGCCAAGTGAACTTCTCTACTTCCATCAGAGTAACAAACGCAAGAAAATAACCACCTCAGGACAGGCAGGTTGAAAGCCTTCACAAAAAGCTCAAAATTCAAATTTATTCCAGCCAAAGCTCACAAGAAAATACCTTACAGTTCCTGCTTGCTAGTTTGAGACAAGTTGACGAAAAGTTTCAAAAAAGCATTTTTGCATTTAAAAAAAAAAAAAAAAAAGAGGCTGGAGGGAATATCAGAGCAGAAAGATCCCCTCCCAAAAGTAGGACTTCCCAACTGATTTCACTTCAAAGCAGCTAGCAAGAGCTGTTGTAGACACAACTCTCCAAGGCTGAACAGCCCAGAGGGTTCACAAAACCTAACTAAACCCAGCACTGTTTGTACTGTCTACATAGGAGTCAGCACCTCTCCTGCAACACACCCACAGAGAAACTTGAACACTACAGAAGTTACCATCTCTACAGGTTTACCCAAGGTATGACCACACACCACCTCTGAAAAAACCCTTCTGAAGGACAGCAGATCTTCCAAAGGGCTGACATCAAGGTGTCAGGTGGAAAGAGTTGCATCTTAGCTCAAACCTATACTCCTCTAACTTTGTGTATTTTTACTTACTTCAGTTACATCAGTACCCTGTCAACTCTATCTGCCTTAGGGCTATGTGGAAAACAAACCAAAAAACCCACAGCCTTTAAAATTATTAATTGGTGCACCAGCTTAACATAATTTTATTTAATTAGGGACTTAGATAGGCGTTTACAACAATATAATGTCATCACTTTCTATAGCACCAAGAGGCTTCAATCAAACAAGAGCTCTTAAATCAAACAATCAAATACACTAGAAATCAAAATTCACACTCTCAGTAAACTCCAAAGTTATTAAAAAACTCCAGTTGTTCTAACAAAACCTCTTTTCTATGCTAAAAGACTTGTTCTAATTACAAAGGTGAGCCAAAAGAAATCACCATTCTCCCCAAAATTTTCTATACTGCAGTTCATTTTTTACAACAAGAGTAATCAACATCTTAGGAAAATACTAAATTTAAGCACAAAATAAGGATATGCTTTCAAGACTCTGATTTAAAGCTATTACCTAAGATCTGACTGCAATGAAAATATACTTTCAGTTATAAATTCGGTAGGATAACAATAGAACCACAGTCTGGTTTGGGTTGGAAGGGACCTTAAAGACCATCCAGTTCCAACACCTTGCCATGGGCAGGGACACCTCCCACTACACCAGGTTGCTCAGAGCCCCATCCAACCTGGCCTTAAACCCTTCCAAGGATGAGGCATCCACAACTGAACACTCCCAGCTCTCAGCCTGTCTCCATAGTAGAGGTGCTCCAGCCCCCTAATCATCTTCGTGGCCTCCTCTGAACTCACTCCAGCAGGTCCATGCCCTTCTTATGTCCTCAGAGCTGGATGCAGCACTCCAAGTGGGATCTAATGAGAGCAGAGGGGGAGAATCAGCTCCTCCCTTGACCTGCTGCCACACTGCCTTTGATGCAGCCCATGAACTGCAATGGTATCTTTCAAATTTCTGAAAATTACAAAAATAAAAGGCATGCAGTGACAATCTTGGAATCTGACCAATCTTCGTGGCCTGAACTCACTCCAGCAGGTCCATGCCCTTCTTATGTCCTCAGAGCTGGATGCAGCACTCCAAGTGGGATCTAATGAGAGCAGAGGGGGAGAATCAGCTCCTCCCTTGACCTGCTGCCACACTGCCTTTGATGCAGCCCATGAACTGCAATGGTATCTTTCAAATTTCTGAAAATTACAAAAATAAAAGGCATGCAGTGACAATCTTGGAATCTGACCAACCATCCATTAAATACAGAAGTAAATCAGGAACTTCACAGAATTCAGATCTGTTCAAACCTATTAAAATAGTTTTTCTCTACTAAGCGAAACAAAATTGAAATAAACAATGTGAAAGAATGTACTTGATGGATTTTCCAACTACCCCTTTTAGCCCCTAAAATATAATTTTAATTTTCCCATTCACAATCATTTCAAAATTAGTTTAGTTTGATTATCTAATTCAGGGTCTTGATCGAAGTCCAGATTTGCTCAGTTTTGGTATAAATCTCAGAGGCATGAACCCACAACACTGAAAGTTGGAGTACTGTAATGAATACAAGTGACAGGGTGCAGAAACTTCTGTTGTACTTACTAACATTTTTCAATGCTTGTTAGTAATTCTGAAAGCTAAAATAAGCTATTTAGAGAGAAAAGCTTCTGTATTTCTGGCCAATAATCACTCTCCTTGTTCGCTAAAGAGCTCAAGAACAGCTACTTCTGAAACACAGTTTTGGCATTTCTTCCTAGATTTGATACTGTTAAGTCTTCAACCTGCATAAACACGTGAGGGGCAACTGCCAGTGCCAAAGGGAGAGCAGAACTACTCTTCACACTCCACTCCAACAATGCTGAGGCCTCATCCAGTGCAATTCCTAAGGGAAGCTAAGAGCCTTGAATGGTCAGTCTCAAAGCAAAACCAACTAATCCATTTTCACTGGACGTAAACGATAAATCCAGGCCTATATGGCTGCTAACAACTTTTATTTACACATATGCACACACACATATACACGTAAGTTCCCAAACAAGAACAAAAGCTCACTAAATAGAGTTTATTTCTCTTTCAGACAGAAAAAAATATATATAGAAGCAGGAATAACTATGATCACAAATTAGAAGACTCGAGTTGAAGGCTCTTTGTTTTTTTCCAGGTTAAAGGAATGAAGAAAATGACATGCAATTCTCTCACAGATTTTAAAACTTAAATACATTCATAAATTTGTCATCACACAAACGCCCTGAAGATTTTGTGATCCTTTTGGACAGTATTCCATATGCCTGTAATGAAGAGGCTCTTTTGGATCTAATAACACATAAGTTAAGGGTACCACCAGTCAGACAGCACAGCTATGCCAGGACTCTGCCCAAAACGCGCTGTGAATGGATGCAGTTCCTAACAAAAACACTGTTTACTCCAGCTCCACCCTGTTACAGGGTTAGTAGAGTTTGGATATTGCTCAATGTCAATTACAGACACACAACGGAACTATGTTAGTCAACTCAGATGAGTCAATATACTGCTTTTCTTAGAGATTACAAATCTAAATCATCACCTCCAGAACAGCACTTGTTTAGAAAACACAGAATATTTTCAAGAAGCTGTTTTTGCTGTCAATCCATATCCATTAAATCCATGGGAAAAGACTATCTGACCTGGTCACTGGAGCTTGTATTTGCTTTCAGCCGTATTTTAAGACAACGGTTCATGTTCAAGGAGCAATGTCCTCAAATCCAACACCCAACACTGCCCAGATTTAAGGTTTTCTAATTATCTTGAATATTTTACTTTTCCTCAATTGTACTTTTTATTTTTAGGAGAAGCCTTCATTCATTCCAGTGACTACAAACAAGGCAAACTTTCCATCAGACCTTTTCCTTTCTTTGGAGCTGGAAAGCATGGATCAAGGTAGAGGCCAGTGAAACCAGGTCCCTCAGACTGGACTTCCAAGAACTGCCCCAGACAGCAGAGTTCTATCCCAAATCTTCTTTTCTCATTAGGTAACACATAACCCAAGTGCCTAACGGGGTCACTGCTTAAATGTTTACCCTCTTCTGGAAGCCCAAACCGAGACTCCAAGTCTAACAACACCACAGCATCAATTCAGGTGCCTGAATGACAAATGCCACTGTGAATGCACTACAACAGCACAACTGCTGGTTGCAGCTGGTTCCAACCACACCTTCAGAACATCACAAACCTCCTACCTGTCTAGGGCAGCTGTCTTGGAGCACAAAACAAAAAAAGCCAAAACTAGATACCTAAACCAAAACTAGATTATCTATGTTTAGGCAACTAAATTTCACGTCACAAATGGGTGTTGCTGGAAAAATCTCTCAAGTGCTCCAGTAGACAGCACACACTCAAACACAAGAGCAAATTCTCTGTGATTAAAGCACCATTCCCTGAAAAAGGGGGGAGAAGCACCATGCTGCTGAAGAAGACTGTGAAACACACTGTCATTAGTATCTGTGAATCAAAGGAAAACCCATAAGGACCTGAATCCTCCTGTCTTCAGAAAACTGAGTATTATGCAGTAAAGCAAAAGACCAAATACTACACTGTAACCAAACAAGTACATGCAAAGGATGCCCCTGCACTGACACCTGCTTGTGCAGTGATACAACAGGAGGTCTTGCTGAAAAAAAAACAACTGAGAACAATCACACCAAACTTTTTGTACCAAATCAGTATAAGCCAAGTGAGGTTCTGAGTATTTGCTGACTTTTAAGATATTACCTCTGCTTTCTCAACATCTTTCTAATATAGTAGTGAGCACATACCAAGAACTGTGCCTCAAGTGTCCCCTCATCACCCTACAAGATATCTCTTTAAATTCCCCTGAGAAGTTTCTCCACCACTACCAATCTCCAGTCAGAAGAAACTTAGGACTTGACTAGCAGGTGTGACAGGTTAGAAGAACGCAGCATTCATAAACTGTGTGGGAGAGACTTCTCAGGGATCACCTGTGTTACACTCACTGCATGTCTCCATCACCAAGTTCTCATTTAGGTAAAATAAAAACCCCTACATTTTCTTTGCTAAAATCTTACTTCTCTGTGAACAGACTTTCTTTGTGCTTCTTCTTTGGCTATACATAATATTCTATAAAGTCAGAATGTTACATGTTGGTTAATTTTATAAACCACTACATCAAGCAAAAAAAATAATCTGTTGACATCTATTAAAAGGAATATCATCTGCCAAAGCAGTAACTCCACATGTTAACAGTCAGAAGTAAAATAAAATGACACAGGTAACTTTTGCCTCATTTCTACAACTGTAGCAAAAACTCCTGAAACTGCTTACCCAGAGGAAGAGTTCAGAGCCTTCACTGCAGCAGGATGCTCTCAGTGTGTGCTATCAGCAAACACATCTACCACACCATGCCAGATGCTACTGATAATTCAGCGTCTGCAGATAACTTTTTTGAAGGCATCCTCCCCTCAGCAGATGAGCTGGGAAGCTGGTGTGGCTCTGAAAGATAGCTGGAAAAAGGTTCATCCATGGTAGGCTTCCCAGGTAAGCTCTTGGCCAGGGGAGTAAAGACAAAAATGAGAGAGCTGCACACTTGAGTCTGCTCGGCAAAATGAGAAGCAGCACCAGACACCCCAGCAGGCTGGTGGGACAGAGGGGCATTCCATATCTGTCTGTACAACTAGATTTCCTCTTATTTCTAAGCACTGCCATGCTTTACTTAAAAGTTGGTAAATAAAGCAACAAAAAGTTTTCAGAAAGTTGTTTCTTCACACATCAGCTACCTGTCTGGGCAGCCAGAAAGAGATCCTGCATTCCACATCTCTGGGAACACTGCTCAGTTTCTTCATTCTGTGTTTTAACATAGGTAACTTCAAAGGAGATAAGGCATTTCACACACACAAGTGACTGAACGAAAGTCCTGCTCGCACAGCCGCACACATTCGACTCCCGGAAAAGCTGACAAATTAATTCCATTTAATTTATAACCAAGTCCTATCTTAGCTATCTTTAAGTGTCGTGTTTCAAATCTTGCAGGGTTTGCAGTTAAACTTATAGTTACTTTCTCTTGGTACGACAAATGAATTTGTTATCAGTAAAAACTGACCCAAAAACACACAAGGGTAAGGATCAAAAGCAGCACACAGCAGTTTTTCACTGATACAGCCATTTCCCTGAGAAGCACTTAGCAGTATATACCTGAACATTTAAAAACAGCTTCAAGTAGTAACTCATAAATAATTTCATCCAAAGATGTTTGTGAACTTAGAAAAACATGCTACACTAACACTGCAGTTCTCTACTAATTACGACTTGCCAATTTTTGAATTGTCTTGCTATATTTAACTTTTTGGCGATGAATTCTCTGAGTGTTTGAAGGGGAGGATTACAGAGCAAACAGATCTTTAGAAAGGAACTAGAAAATTAATTACAAGCAGCAGATTTTCAATAGACAGAAAGATTAGCTACAGCATTCAACAATATCCCTCCAGAATTTTATGCCCTTGTGGATAGGCTTAAAATTTGCTTCCTTTAAGCAAATTTGAAGTCCACAGTCAGGAACTTTTTGTAATGTCTTTTGATTACACGAACCTTTAGCTAGAATACTCCAAATAAGGGAGTTAGAAAGCAAATTGCAGGTGTTTATTTAAGCCTAAGCAATTTATTTCCTAAATTAACACTGTCTGAAAAAGAGAGGCCATGAAGGCTGCTGAGGAATGACCACAGTTATTCCTGTAAACACACATTATTTTGGCTGCTTCCAGTTTGGATCAATCCTGAACTCAATCCTTTATATGGAATATTTAAATAGGGACAAATGAATGTGCCGTTTTCAAGGTGCAATAACGAAAGCACATAAATCTGCTCAGGCTAAAGAAAGACCAAACTCACATGACACCAGTGTAAGCCTTAGGTACTCCTGATCATGCATTTAACAGCCCAGCTCAAGCCCGTTAAAATAATTCAAGACAGCCTCATCTTCTAATTTAACCTTTGTGTTTGCACTTGGGGGTGGGGAGGGATCTCAGCATAAAGTTTCACCCTCTAACTGCAGACATTCAGCTTCCTTCTGGCTCACACCTCTACCCCTCATGCTGCCAGAAGCTTGGTATTGAGAGAAAACATGGGCAAAGAGAGCCCAGATGGAAGGGAGTGAGAGCTGAACTTGCACACAATTCAGACTAATAAACACCCTAAATTAGACAACAAATTGGGGAAGTAGCATTTTGAAAGCTTTCCTGCTAGAACAGCACAATCTCGAGCACAAAATAGCAAAAGGAATCTTATGTCTTGCTTGAGGTTTATCTACAGCTACAGTGAACACTGTGACTTAGGATCACTGAACCCTAAAAAGGTTTTTGTCCAATGTCATTAATATCCAACTTCAACCTGCAGCTAAGAAGTCATAAAAGTCCATGTAGCCCATTGTATCCTTATCAAAAACTGCTACATTTATAAGATCTCAAACATACAATGTAGAAATTACAATATTTGAAATTCAACTCATATTTTTGCTTTGCACTTTACTTACACAAATAGCTGCAGGCTGTTGTGGAACTATTAATTTTGAAGGAGCAGATGAGTCAAATCTTATTTTTGATAGGTAGCGGCAAGATGCCTCCAATTAGACAAAGATAATCATACTTTAATAGCTGTTCTTGTAATTAAACCATATTACAAAGTGTCACAAGTACAGAAAAGCAGGGCCAGAAGGGAATTCAAAAGGTCACCAGGCTCCTTCCTGCCCCCTACCTCAAACCAGCATCATTAGAGAGCTGTTCTGAAACTCTACCAAAAAAAAAAAAAAAAAAAAAATCATTATTTTAGCGAGTGTCTAAAGCCTCTAAGTGTGTACAGAGATTATCAGCTTTCACAAATATCCTACACAAAAAATCAGGCTGCAAACAACTCGTTACAAAAATCTGCAAAAAAATTAAAAAATCAATTCAGAAGGGAGAACACTCGTTGCTAATTCTAAAACTCACCAAAATGCCATAAGAACCTCTAGGCAGTGCAGTGTATACAGGATAGCAGTCAGGTCTCACTCAACCATCAGCCATTAATTAACCAGAGGTGCATTAGCTTCCACGATAGAATGCAAAACAGGTATCATTCCCTTCTGAATAAATGTTTCAGCAAACCAATCAAGGAATTCCAAGAGGTGGAGTTTTAATATTATCACACCCCACTGGGAATATACATTTGTCTGTGCTTGATAATACCCAAAGAGCACAATTATCTCTCAGGGACATACTGTCACAAAGTATTACTCAACTGGTGCTTTTACTCAGTCTCTTTTATTTGCAACGATACATATACTGAAAAATATTAATTATTTTATAATTCTCCACCTATGACTACGCATTAAACACACACGGAATGCATCAAAATTTCAGACCCTTGTGTCAACATAAAGAAGAGAATACAATTACCTTGACAAAAAACCCAATGCCATCAGCATTCGGAAACCCTCAGCAGCATGTTAGTCCATACACAAACTCCTATTCCAAGACTTCATTCTGCTTGCTCCCCACACCACTGGGCACAGCCTCCTCCTGCACCAAGGTACTTCTGTCTGACCACGGAAAGCCCCAATGACATGTGCACCACACTACAACTGAGATACAGATTAAATACAAATAAATTTAAGCCATGTGTATACTATATAGTTCCTCTTGTCACAGGAAAACTATAAGGCAGCTGTAAAACACAATGTTCTTACAGCAGTGTCCATGACAGAGTCCTACCAAGACACAGTGCCACGTGCCATCATGCCACTTAGAGATCAGATTAGCTGCCAGTTTGCACAGGACAACTGGAAACAAAAAAAACAAGTTCTTTCTGACCCCAAAGCAGGTATGATGCTTATTCTAACTTCACAAAGGATTTCTGGGCCATTTTTTACCTCTCCTCAGTTAAACACTTGTGCCACATCAACAGGTATTAGGTATTAACTAAAGGTACATTGTGTTTTAAATAGCAAAAAATCTATTATTTAAAAGCTTTGATACCAAGGCACAAGCTCAGGATGTTAAATTTCCTCTGACAGTGTTTGATTGCATGAGCTCTCCCTGTTAAAAGGGAAGAAACACTTCCTGATGATGAACTACACTGCTGAGAGGCAAACACAGGGCCTTAGATAAGTGTGTCTGACAGGTAAGCTTAGGAAAAACTCAAGCACACAAAACTTTATGGTATCTTAATGCTAAGCAAGTTTCATTTCTGATCTGCATTGACACTGTTCTTCCACGTATTGTTACTTGCCTCCCTGAAACTGAAGAGCCTAGGTCATGTAATTTAATCTTTGACTCATCATGCAAATGAAATCACACCATTCCCATAAGACAGCATATAGGTTTTAAATAAATCCTGAGCACCTCCACGGGTCCCTTACTGAAACCTGAAATTAAAATAAAAGAATGACAAAAGCTGTGTTTCAATACCAGTAGTATTCCACAGATTTGCAGAACAAAAACACTGCCAAAACTTTTCTTTTCTTCGACTGAAAACGGAGATCTCGCTGCGTTAGCTCTCCGTGGGGCAGCTGGCAAACAAAACAGGCTCTCGGCAGCTCTCCCGCACAGCCACCGCCGCAGAGGC
>NW_008681945.1:0-11927 GCF_000695815.1 Acanthisitta chloris
TCCCGCCGGGGGGGCACAGCCAGGAATGTCTCCAGCTGCTGCCGCCACCCGCTTCCTCACAGCTGTCAAAATGCACTTGAGGAAATCCACTCACACCTCCCCGAGCGAGCAAGGGTCTCCTCGGCGGGACGTGACACTGTGCTGCAGGACCATGGCTCCAGTGCTACGCACCAGCAGGCACGTCCTGACCCCCTGGCAGCCCAGACATCATCCCCTCGCCTGGGCCTTCCCTCCTCCCGGCTCTGCCGGGGGGGCTGTGTGCTGGGGCTGAGCTGTGCAAAGTCATTTTTTATCATTCTCTGGGGTTTGACATCGAAACGTCTCGTTAAGGCTGAAATTCTTAGCGGTGGTGCCAAGCTCGTGTGGAAATTCCCTTTTATCAACGTGCTGCTGCCTTCGGAACTGCAACTTGCAGCTTTCCTCCAAGGAACTGGCTGTGCCAGTGCGGATGTCTGCAAAGCCCCTGTGCCCCTGGGATGGGCTCTGCCCTTTCTGACAACAGGGCTATTAAAGGAATAGGTTTTTCTTCTTCATTTATACCTCACCCGGCGTGCCTGCTGGCCCTTCTTTTGTCCTTGTTCTCTTACTATTTATACTGCTGAAGAGTTTTGCTATTTAATTGCCTTTGCTAGGTCTAACTTAGCTCGTCTTTAACAGTTCTCATCTCCAGTGTTCAAAGAGCAGGGACTGAATGAACTCAGGAGCAGCACGGAGGGAGTATGGGCAGGAGAATTTAAGGGAAGGCAGTTTTTCTCTGTTGGAGGAGGTAACAGCTGATATGCTGTTCCTAACCAGCAAGTTTGTATTATACATATATTTTTTTTCCTGGTGTCTCGCAATGATGCTTTCCCCTGATGCCTTTTCCCCGGTCTGATTCCCTCCTGCAGCCATTCCTCATCAATCTTTCTGCCTCTTTTTAAACTTACAATTTTGGGGTGGGTTTTGCCCTTTTGACTTAAAGGAATTCTGTTCATCCTTCATGTGCCAGACCCTGAGTTCCTCCCTCTGGTTGACTCCTCTGGTCAGGTCTCCTCATTTCTCAGAGCATGTCCTTCGAACCACTCAGCCCTCACTGCCCTGCTGCAGCTCGTCCTCCCTTTCAGCCCAAGTTGTATTAATTGCTCAAATCAAGGTTATTTTAACATCTTTTCCTTACCCAAACCGTGCCTAAAATAGCCCCACCTCGTGTCACTTTGGGGAAGAAATCTGCCTGCTGTCAGCACGTTGAGCATTTCCCATCTCCTCCTGCTCGGCACGCATAGCTGGGCGGCGCGTGGCTCTCAGAGCTGGAGGTTTTTTCCCTGGTTTTCTCTCTCTTGAGGTCAGGGTACTCCTGAGATTAGAGAATCTGGTCCCACTCAGCCCTTCCTTAGCCAGGCAGGAAGCTGTGCCTGCGTTTTAGAGGTGAGTGCTGTTAGGGAAAACGCTCGTGATCCACAAGTCATGCTCTAGCAAATCTGGCGTCTTTCGGAGCGTGGTGTAACTCGCTCCCTGGCAGCACGAGCAACTGCCAGTTGGAGTGCCAGGTCATTTTATAGAATAGTTACCAATTCCAGTGATTTAGAGGCTGCTTTCCAGGAGACTTGGGATGCCTGAATCCCCAGGCACTGAGCCTGCAGCTTTGCTCCAGCACAGGGAGCCTGCGTGGATGCAGGCGCCTGATTGCAGGACGGTGTCTGGTTGCGAAGCGTTTGATGACTTGTTGGAGCCCTAACACTTGGGAGAGGATCACAACTCCTTCCAAGCAGTTTTGAACACCTCTTAGCTTTCAGGAATACACTCTGAGTACCCTAACATCCATAGGTTTTACTTTTTGAGGGCGTTTCTTTACATGATCCAGCAGTGGCACAAGCATTTTGCAACTACCTTTAAATGGGAAGCATTTAATTGTTCAGCGTCTTTAGAGAGATGAGCTGCCTTCATGATTATTAACAGGGCTGTGGCCCTGCGAGGCCGTTGCAGGCAGGTGAAGGCTGAGGAATGCTGTGCAAGAGGCTCCAGCACACAGGGAGAGAGTGAGCACACCCAGTCATGAGAGACGGAGAGGCCGATGACTTCAAAAGGGAAGAGGATGCTGTGGGGAAGGTGTGCCAAGGTCTGGATTCTGGGTTTTCTATCTGTGACTAAACACATTTCACAGTAGAGTTAGAAGTAAGCAGTGCTGTGCAGCCCCAGCAGCGCAATGGGATTTCATCAGACTTGAGAAAAGAAGCAAGACCGGGGAATTTATTGTGGCCTCTTCTGCTGGGTAATTTCCCCACCTCGGGGCTTAGCGCAAGGTGCTGACTTGCAAATGACACATCATTACGAAGCCAGCCCAGAGCTGCAAAGCCTTGCTGGGAAAGTGGTCAGGAGAGTGGAGGAAGCTGCCTCTTGGACTTGGTTCCTCCTGATGTGGGACCTGCTCTGGGAACATGTTGATTTAATTCCCACAAGTTGGTTCTCGGCTGGTGCGAATAAAGCTGCTGACAGTGACTGAAATGGGATTCGACACTGGAGAACCTGTTAGGCTCAGTAAATGTAGGTCTGTTGGGAAGCTTCAAAGGGTTGTATTTTAAGCCACTTTTCCCCTCTCATCATCGATTTAGTATTTTTGAATCTCCTGGTAACTAGTTTTTATGATGAACAAGCAGAAGTTGACAATAAAGTCACAGAGAATGAAATGCGAGAGAAGTCAGAGCTAATTATATTAGCAATTTTACAGCCACTCTCTTCCTGATTTCTTGGATAGAGGTGAGGTCTTTGGGAAATGGGCTCGATGAGTTATGCACCAGGTTTAAAGATGGTCTTACCTCTCTGATAAACTATTTGAAAGACTGAGAAGAGTCACAAATCCTGAAAAAAAATTTTAGCGTTCAGCAGGAAACCACTCTGGAGATATTTTTAAAACAGGTATTTACTCAAGTAATTGGTTACTTTTCATGTGGAATCAGAAAACCTGGTGCAGCTATATTGGACTTGACATAAAAGACAGGTATGTAATTTGTGAGCAAAGCAGGGTGGAATGTACACATTGTACCTGGGGAGGTATTTCAAGAAAGACAACTCCTTGAGACCAGCAGGAAACCACTCTGGAGATATTTTTAAAACAGGTATTTACTCAAGTAATTGGTTACTTTTCATGTGGAATCAGAAAACCTGGTGCAGCTATATTGGACTTGACATAAAAGACAGGTATGTAATTTGTGAGCAAAGCAGGGTGGAATGTACACATTGTACCTGGGGAGGTATTTCAAGAAAGACAACTCCTTGAGACCAAAAGCCGAAGCAAGGGACACGCCAGGTTGCATGCCAGAATTGCTTATTCCTCAGTTAATCAGCTGTGTAATGAGTGTCCAGAAACAATCCCTTCTGCCCAGGTAGTTTAGGTTTCAAACTCTGGAAGCTTTGTGGCTGTCATAAAATGGATTACATGGCAGCTGGACGAAAAACACATGTTTCTGAGAACATTTTGGTTCAAGTAAAAAACAAAAAGTGGCAACATCAGTGCCAACAATTTACTACAGAATATCTGAACCAGATGCTGTTGAGCTATAATTCCAAACAATTTGCCAGAATTATGTATTTACTTTATTCTTTAAGTCAAGCTGAAGATATGCATGGTTTTTATTACTTGTGGGCATAAACAAAAATGTGATGTGATTACAACCAATAAAAGGCAGATAATGCCCAACAGTCAAGATTTCTGTGACTACTGCAATAGCCAAATAAAAATGGGAGCTCTGTTGGCAATTATGTGTGACAAGGTCATCAAAATGGAGCTGTTCAGGTTGAGATGGATCAGACTGCAGTCTGCGTAGTCACCAGATAAGAGCATTGGCCAAAAAGCATCTCCCCTATGAGGACAGGCTGAGGAAGTTGGGGCTGTTCAGCCTGAAGAAGAGAAGGTTGTGTGGAGACACCAGAACAACCTACCAGGAGCTGAAGGGGCTCCAGGGAAGCTGCAGAGGGACTCTTGGTTAGGAACTGCAGTGAAAGGACAAGGAGTAATGGATTCAGATTGAATGAGGAGAAGTTTAGGTTAGATATTGGGCAGAAGTTTTCCCTGTGAGGGTGATGAGACACTGGCACAGGTTGCCCAGGGAGGCTGTGGCTGCCCCAACCCTGGCAGGGTTCACAGCCAGGGTGGATGAGCCTTGAGCAACCTGCTCTGGTGGGAGGTGTCCCTGCCCAGGGCAGAGGGTTGAGACTAGATGATCTGTAAGGTCCACTCCAACCTTTAAATTCTATGATTCTCCATTCTCACAGTAGTACATTCATTTCCCCCCCCGAGAGAGTGGGGAAGAGATCTGCAAGACATGGTTCCATTCTTAACTAAAGTAATTCATGGAAGGGACTTTTGTTAGGAGATCTTTGTAGGGAATCTCTGACTTGCTGGTTCTTCTCCAGAGGAGTTGCTCTCTGATGGTTGAAATGACAGACATTGACATCAAAATTGCCATCCTGAAAGGATAGAGTTTTACCTGAGTTTTTATGTCATTACATGGCACTCAGATTGTAAAGGCTTCTAGCTGGCACTCCCAGAAGCTGAAACAATCTTTACCTCCTGTCAAGAGGCTCTCAGAAAACCTCAAATCATTTCCTCGAGTGAAGTGGCTACCTCAGGCAGCTGCAGCTTGACACAGAGGAGTGCTGAACACCCTGGAACACCCATATTCCCAGGTCAAATCCAAACCAGCAGGGAGAAAAATACATCAGAAACTTCAGAAAAGAGTTTCAAGAAGGAGCTTTGATTCAGAGAATTGTTCAGCAAAGTCACCAAAACTAAATCCCCCTGAGAGCTATAAAGACAAGAAGGGTCTGCAAAAGATTTGTGGTGGAGTCTCTGGTTTCATCCCTGGTTTCATGCAGACAAATGCCCTGCTGGGACACAGCAAGCTCCATCTCCCCACCAGGGCTGCAGTGTCAGATCCTGCTTGGAGGAGCATGGAAACTCATCACAGATCTTCTGCAGAAGTTCTGTTGGATTTTGGGAGAGAACAAGTTTCATAGAGAGCAAAAATGAGCTCTCTGGGTCTCCCATCTGAAGACCACATGGTACATAAAATGTTCTCTTTGTCTGACATGATTCCAGGTTAACACATGCTCCATGATGGGCAGATCAAAACCCAGAGGTGAACTGGATTTCACCTGCAACACGAGTTGATTTTGAGTTTTTGAATCCTCCAAAACCTGTAGCAGTAGCTGCAGGAGAGATGAGATTTCCCACTATGACATTAATGCCAAAGCCCAATGCAGATAATTTGTCACAGTTGACATATTTACCAGACACACCCAGTTTATGTGTGTTTATGGTGCAGTTCTGTGAGGCAGAAGTTAAAGATCGGAGAGATTTGCTAGTTCCAGAGTGTCCTTCTTTGCAGTGCCAGATACTTCCAGTATTCTGCTTGCTCCATTCCTCCTCCACCTCCTGAAGGAGCCACAAGTGATACTTGGAGTCAAAGTGGACATTGACAACATGTTGTTTGCTCTGTAAATCTTGGCAAAAAACGTTCATACTAACCCTACCAGCTTGTGGCCAGACCAGAAATAAAAATGCCTTTTTTTGCCAGGGCTATCAGAACCCCAGGGCAGGTAACGGGACTGTAATCCATGGGCTGGCCAAGGAGGAAACATCCCAGTGTAATTAGAGAGGTAATTATAGCCCCAGAGTCACCACCCACAGAGCACCACGAGCCCAAAATCAGAGTCCAAGCAATGTAATGCTCTCAAATTGCCCAACCCACCAGTCCTGGCTCTCCCTTGGATTAACCTGGGTCTGACAGTGGATCTGACTCTCCTGGGAAGGGCCATGCAGACGACAGCAAGGACACATGGAATGGGTTGTTTGCTGCTTCTCCTGTGCATTTTCTCCACTGATTAACTCCAGCTACAGCTGATGCTGAAATTAAGGGCCAGTTTTGGTCATCATGTGGAGCTCAACAAACTCAATGCAATTCTGCAGAGTGAGTGAGACAGCAAAGCATCTCTGCAGTCTGACCTTGGGCTCTCACTGGCTTTCAATAACCACATTTCACTTTGCACATGTAGGTGCTCTTCCCATTTCTTTGCGACTTCTCGGTCAGATCACGCAAGAACTAACCCATAGGTCTAACTGTTCCCATGGCCTAAAAGCTTGGTGGGAACTCTTGTTTCACTCCTATGGGATCCAGGCAGATGCTGATACAGCACAGCATGTAAACCGTGTTGGCTTAGAGATATTTGCATCTGTGACCTACATGACACAGTTTATGGGTTTGTATTCTTCCTGTGGAATAATGAGTACTGGGAGTTGAAATTCACATATAAAAACTCCCATAATTTTTCACTAAATAGTTAATTGTCAAGCCCAGACAGCTGAGACTAAAAAGATTCTCCAAATCTTAATAGTTTTGAGCTGGATTTGCAGACAACAGCTGGATTTTCATAGCAACCTTCCAGTATCTTCATAGCAACCTTCCAGTATCTTCATAGCAACCTTCCAGTATCTTCATAGCAACCTTCCAGTATCTTCATAGCAACCTTCCAGTATCTTCATAGCAACCTTCCAGTATCTTCATAGCAACCTTCCAGTATCTTCATAGCAACCTTCCAGTATCTTCATAGCAACCTTCCAGTATCTTCATAGCAACCTTCCAGTATCTTCATAGCAACCTTCCAGTATCTTCATAGCAACCTTCCAGTATCTGCCTTGAGCAACCTGCTCTGGTGAGAGGTGTCCCTGTCCAGGGCAGGGGATTGGGGCTGGATGATCCCTAAGCTCCATCCCCTTCACATACTATGAAACTATGACAATGTCTAAAACCCCCACGGTTTAGTGCAGTGAACAGGGTCACAGAGCTGTGGTCCTGCTCCAATTACCAATACTGGAACAGGGAACAATACAGATACAAATTGAAGTTCTTCTGCTGGCATGGAGCCTACTGGGACCACCTGGATGCAGGAACCTGCTTGAGCTCCTCTTTTTGCAGGACTAACACTAACATCTATTTTCTAGCTCACCTTTACTTATCACCATGTAATTTGCAGTAACTTGCCACTGTGATGTGCATGTTGCCTGCATCACCCATATCTGTATTGATTCTGAGCCCCATTTAATGTGTTTTTATTAGGATTAATTAAGATGAGATTTTGCTCATGCTGGAAACGTTTTATTTTGCAGTGCTGTGGTGGCAGGGGCTCTTTCCTGGTGTTTATCCCTTGCTCCAGGGATGTTGTGCACAGCAGATCCACAAACGTGCCCACAGGATCTGATGCCAAGGAAAACACAATCTTTGAGGAGAGAGGTAATGACTTAAGATTTTGCCTAATGTTATAGCAGGACCAATAGGCTGTTTGAACCAGTTTAGTGTTCATAATAACACATGGGTCAGAGCTGACTAAAAGGCTATAATTCTTTTGAGGGGTTCCAGTGACATAATAAACCACCAGAGCTCAGCTAGTCAGCAGAAAGCAAAGACTGGATTATAGCTGGGCTCATCAGCACAGGACTGTACATGGTAGTTTCTCTTGTCTGCAAAGGGATTATTTCAGGAGTTTGTCTTTTTTTTTTGTCCTCTTTATTCTAAATTACATTATAACCCCAAATGGAAGAGTTGCTGGATGGTGTTTTCTGTGAGGAAAACCCTCAGAGATAATATTTGCTGTCTTCTCTGTCCTGGTGTAATCAGATTTTAAACTGGAAATGTGTCCATGAGTGCAAATCAATTCTTTCACCCTCTAGATAAGCTGTGATTCTGCAGTATATACAGCTACAGCTGCACATCTGATTGGTGCATGGATGTTCCTCCATGCTCTTCTCCCACTTGCTTAAGAGTTTTTCCCATCTCTGGACCAAGACTGGACCCTATACTTACTTAAATATATTCTGTATATGAGTTTGTTGGGTCCTTTCCTGGGGCTATTTCAGCTACACTCATTTTCCTAGCCAGTAGTGGATTCCATGTGCCAAATGTACTTTGATTTTTTTGGTTGATGTCATATTGCATTTTAGAAGTAGCTAAGGGACCATTTCAAAACAGAGATATGTTTGTATAAATATTTATATGTAATTTTTCGATAGCCTCAGGAAACCAAGTCAATGACTGAGGAAATAAATAGGCATGGAAAAAATCATAAGGGTATTGTTTATGAATCTAGTCAGATGATAATAACAAGCAGAACGAATCCATTGGAGAGACAGAATTGACATGATAGATGCTGAGCTTTAATACCATGTACTGAACTTTGAGTACATCTTGTTTCAGAATTCGTATTTCTTGAAAATCCACAGGAATAAATTAGTGTCTGGGCAAGAGGTTCAGACAGAGCTGACTTGAGGGTGGAATGTGCAGAACGAGACCACAGACAGGGTGTCCATGGTTTTCTGCTGCCTCCTGGGACTCCTCTCTGCCTCTTCAAATCTCTGTGTTTAGTCAAGTGTCTATTCTGGTAATTGATGGCACTTTGGCCAAGGTAAATGTTGCCTGTGCTTTTGTGTCTTCTTTCACTAGCAGCTTTGGTGGGTGCCCTGAGCTGAGATTCTTCTGAGTCTATAACGTCCACAGTGGGAAGGTTGGGATTGGTTCTCCCCAGTTGCCTGTGACCCACAAGGTGTTTCATCCCAAGTGGAAAACAGGCTGTCTCTGGCTTGGATGTGGAGCAGACCCTGCTCCAGGGGTGCAGAGCAGCCTGGAGTGGGACACAGCTCCCCGTGGTGCATGGCTAGTGCTTGGGCCTTGTGTCAACCTGTCTCATCCTTGGCTTGGGTGAGATGGAGATGGAGAACATGATGGAGAATGGGCACAGCAGCCTTGACACTGATTGTCTGCTTCCAGGGCCTTTGGGGGAAACTGTTTGCAGGGCACAGACTCGAGCCCAGAACAAATTGCACTGTGGCCAGCCTCAGCTTGGATGGCACAAGGATTGGATTGCCAGGAGGTTTTTCAACCAGTGACACAGTAATACTCATTTATATGATTTATGGGAACACTGGATGTAATGATTCCAGCATATACAAGCAGGACTGAACTTCTTTTGAGCCTCCTGAATAGAGGCAGTTGTGTAATACCCACAGGAGCTTAGTACTTGTAGGAATATCCGGCACTGCCTGTGGCTGGAGGAGATGTTTACATCCATCATTTCAACTGGCCCCATTAGAAGCTTTTGAAAGCAGCAAAGAAATGTCATTGGTGTTGAACCTAGGAGACCAGGTAGCCTTCTACCTTACCTTCCCATGCTCATCTGCCCCCTTGAGTGGTGTAGTCAGTCATAGGGATGTTGTTTGTATCTGGGTCTAGATTATCAGTGAGGATAGAGCTCATATTGTCTTGGCTGGGCCCATCATTGTGGGCAGACTGTCTGTCTACAGTGGGTTGAGTCCTGAGATCATACCAGCAATTCTTCTTCCACAGCCAGTCTCCCATTAGAGGCTGCTGGAACACACTGGGCTATTTCCAAATGCTTTTCAGCATCTGTCCAGGAGGGTTATGGAGTTCCCTCAGCATTTGCCTCTATTTCAATGAACATGTGTAGTCAGATCAATACACTAAACAGGACAAAATCTTTGGGCTTGTATTTGCCCAAAATAGGCTGTTCAGTTCTGTCATTGCTGGGCAGGATTTGTTAGGTATGGAAACCACAACCCCCAGCAGAGCCCTCCTTACAGGGAACCCTTGGAGATGTCCATGTCTGTATATCCCGTGTCCATGCACATTCCTCCTCCCCTGTGCCTGGAAAGCAGCACTCAGCACAGATGTCCTCAGCTGGCTAAGGAGCAGTGAGAAGATATTCAAACTGGTCTTGTGACAGTGTTACACAAGAACAAGTCAGGGAGCCTGAGTTATATTGTGTGCATCAACAGACCTAACAAAAGAGTGAGCTCAGCTTGGGTTTGAAGTTCTTTGAATTTGAATACATGAGAAAGGATTCATTTTAGGCATTTTCAACTGTCTAAAATGCATTGAATATTCCATTTCCCAGTCAAAAGTCTCTATTAATTAGCTGAAATAATAGTTCTGTGCCTCTTCTGTGAAGTTTTGAGCAAACCTGTACAATTTCCTGGAGCCTACAAACAACTCCATCACCTTACTGTGCCAAAGTGTGTCTCCTGAAATAATCAGGAGAAATAATAAATCTCCTGCCAGGAGGATATGATTTCCCTCAAATCAATGTCTAGTCCCTGCAAATTTAATCTTTTGTCTCATTAAAATGATTTGGAGCCTATTACTCTCCTACCAAAAGACCCTTCTGTGTTTTAAGGATAGAAGCAACATAACCTAGGCAAAGATGTTTTCATTTCTCAACTCTTGGGTTAGATATTCTCTGACATCTCTCTTGAGCATTCATGAGTTTGAAGGACATTCTGTAGTGTCACTGTTTTACTTTGGTGTTTGGGTGCTGTTTTAGTCTGAAGGCACAAAGATATTTCACTCTTGGTGTTCCATCCTAGGTTCCTCCTACATGGGGTAACAGCAGATTTGTTTGTGAGTGAAGGTTTGAACAGATAATACATGTGCCTGAGTGTCTCTTGGCATTTCTTCCTGCTGCAGTTGGGTCTGCTGAGGGCAGTTTAGTTGTCTCTGGCTGTGCTCCAGGATGTGATTCTGCTCCTCTTTCCTTGCCATCTGACCAGCATGATGGTAACAGAGCTTCTGGAGGGCAATCTCTGGTTTCGGCGCAGTCTGGTTTTGGATGAGGGCTAGGTCCCAACCACTTCAGTTCTGGGGAAGCGACACACTAGCATTTCATGAGAGCCACATTACATCCTTTCCCTTCCTTCTGCTGCTACATCTGCCAGCCTTTACCTCACAGAGCTATTTCAGAGCCAACCCCTTCTCTTGTGACACAGGTACACTGACCTCTGTCCCTGTGACATGACGTTTCACCAGACACTACTTGATTATGTCATTCTTCTGCAGAATATGGTCTTTGGACCAGCATGAACTGGTCCAGCAGGTACAGCTGATTCCCACCAGTCAGTAGAAATGACACACACACGTGGAGAATTGTGAATAGGTTCATGAACAGTCTGCCCTCAATTTTACTCAGGAGGTCACATGGGGAAGAGTTCAGCTCTGGCAGTCTGGAGGAACATAGTTTCAGAGTATGTTAAGGAGTTGGAATGGAGCTTAGAGACCATCCAGCCCCAACCCCCTGCCCTGGGCAGGGACACCTCCCACCAGACCAGGTTGCTCAAGCCTTGATCCAAGCTGGCTTTGAACACTGCCAGGGTTGCTGCAGCCACAGCCTCCCTGGGCAACCTGTGCCAGTGTCTCACCACCCTCACAAGGAAAAACTTCTGCCTAATAGCTCATCTAAATTTCCCTCTTTCAGTTTCTCCCCATTACTCCTTGTCCTGTCACCCCAGTTCCTAACAAAGTCCCTCTGCAGCTTCCCTGGATCCCCTTCAGCTCCTGAAAGGTGCTCTGAGGTCTCCACACAACCTTCTCCTCTCCACGCTGAACACCCCCAACTTTCCCAGCCTGAATAGTGGGGAAACCATGAGTTGCCCCTGTAGTCAACATTTATTCGCATCCACTGTAAACATATGAACGATGTCCAGGAGAAAACTTAGCACAGTTAACAGAGAGATGAACCATCTCCAAACCAGCACCTGGCTCAGATAATTTGACTACAGTTCCCTGTGGCAAACCAGCAGGTAGCTGCAGTGAGGGTCACCCAAAGCCTCACAGCACTGGAGACAGTGAGTAAGTCTTCCCCTTAGAGACATGAACTTCACCAAGAACTGGATTTCTCCTGAAATCGGTGATAATTACAGTTTATTGACTCCTTGCAGTTCCCAAGCACTTCAGCCATGCATGTTGGCTCAGAGCTGGTTTTGATCAGCAGTGTGGTTTCCAAGCTGTCACCTTTGATGGCAGCCAAGTGGCCAAGATTTTGCCAGGGCCTTGGGGAGAGCTGCTGCTGGTGACTCTGCTGCTTCAGCAACTTCTACTGTGGTTTCCCTA
>NW_008681945.1:11940-32026 GCF_000695815.1 Acanthisitta chloris
GCTGACCTTTGCCATGATACTGCCTAGAAATGGCATCTGGCCTCAAACCCATGTGGGAACCAGACGAGCTGTGGGACACCTACCGCAAGTTTGCACTTCGGCCTCCTCCAGTTTTGAGCCAGTTCACTAACAATCCTTTTTGGAAGGGCTTTATTCTACACAGATGAATGGAAATTACATACAGATGGGAATTAACAGCTGGTGTTTTAACAAGATCCCTGTTCCTGCTTCCCTGGGGGAATCTGGCGAATTTAGCTTCATTCCATACCTTCATTTTCTACACCAATGTAGATTTTGAAGTTCTTTAGGTCAGTTGTTTATGACCTGACTTTTAACAAAAGCTTTTTTCATGGAGCCCTGGTAAGAACAGACATCTTTTCCCATTATGAGCTTTGTGTTCTGCTTCCCAAATCCATCACTGGGCTGAAGTGCTCCATGAGGACGTACCAAACCAGTCTTCTCATTGCACATTATGTCCCAGGTCCATCTCCTCCCTCTGTCTGGCATTTCAAGCTATTTTATTGTAGCTGTCTGCAAAACTCCAGTCCACACAGGGAACAGAGGAAAAATACTTTACTAATAGCTCTTGCTAAAGCATTTTGGTATAAGGACCTAAAATCCTTCATGAATATTGCAGTGGCCTCCAGTCCACACAGCTCCCATCTGCTGTGCTTTTGCAGGCTTCAGTTCCTCTGCTCCCTCCTGCACGTCTTCACCAGTGAAATAACTTTTTCCTAGCTGAAAGCCTTTGCCAGCTGTGCTAATACTTGCTTAGGAACTTGCTTACAGAGATTTCACAATTCCAGCAGGCAGGACTTTACTCTTAGCCCCTGCTTAAAGTGCAGCCTGAAATTCTGAACTTGGCCTTTCTTTCTCTCTGTAGGGAATGTTCATTCCCCAGGTCCCCATGTAAACCAGGAAGTCTCCTATGCATTGCAGCTAAAAGAGAAAAAGCTGATGGTGTTCTTTGCAGTGAAACAAAAATTCCCTCACAAAACATTTCCACCTTATTCAATGATTATTTTTTTAGTGATTTAAATTTGGGGGTTAAGGGTGTTATGTTAGGCAAAGTTTGATAATGGGTGCTGGTGTAATTCAGCCACTCTTGATGGATCATCACTTACTAAGTGGCTATTTACCTGCTTAGCATCTTTTTTGACCATTTTCCTCTGAAGGCTCTGAGAGGAGACTGAAAACCTCCTTTGGGTAATGTTTGCACAGGTTGTGTTCTCAGGGCAGCTTAGACTCAGAGAACCAGAGAATGGTTTGGGTTGGAAGGGACCTTAAAGATCATTGAGTTTCAAGCTCCTGCCATGGGTTTGGAACCTCATAGGCACCTTCCACTAGCCCAGGTTGCTCCCAGCCCCATCCAGTGTGGCCTTGAACTCTTCCAGGGTGGGGCATCCCCAGCTTCTCCTGTGCTTCACCACTCTAACAGGGAAGAATTTCTACCTAAAGTCTTTCACTTCCTCTTGGGATGAGCTCTGCATTGTTATCATTTGCTCTGCATCCATGTATTCATTCATTTTTTACCCTTTTTCTCCTTATTGTGGTATAGAGTTGTGCAGGAGAGAACTGGTTCTTAAATAAACATCAGTCCTGTGTTACAGAGAGATTATTTTTCCTTCCCCACAGGAGATCACTGAAGTGCTGTTAAGTATTGCACCAGGTCTGAAGCAAAGGTCTCTGTCAGAAACAGATGCAACACAACAACATCTGCTAAGGGAAAGTGTACTGGAGAGAGGAAGCACCTTCCTGCTTGCTACACCCACTGCTAGGACAGTCCCAGCCAGTGCAGAGCAGGATGTGCCACAGCCTCCCTGGGAGCTGAGCTGGCTCTGGTGCAGCATCTGCTGGAGCAGCACAGCCACAGGGAACACAAGCTCAGCTGCTCACCTGCTGCTCCACCTGCACAGCTCCTGCCTCTGCCAAGCTCTCTGCGGGGGGATGGAGAGCAGGAAAGTCCCTGCTGGGCTGCCCGTGGAGCAGCCTTGTCCCTGCAGCTCCTGCAGATGTGCTAAACCACGAAATCAGGGACAGCAGCAAACCGAGGGGTTAGGGATGGGGAGGAATAGAGAAGAAGGGAGAGAGGCTTTGTTCAGACCTCCATGCCACCTGTTGTCTCTTCTGTCTTTGCCTCTTCAGCCTTGGGATAGGATTTTTCCATATTAATAGGAAAATGTACAGGTTTGCTTCTGTTAGAGCCCTGATTGTGCAAAAAAAAAAGGAAAATTATCTTGGATTTAGGCTTGATTTTGCCTTTGTGAGTGGATTTCCAGGCTCAGGTTCCCTTGCCACTCATTCATTTGAACCCATCAGGAATCCCTGCCTTAATGTTTAGCATCAAATCTTTCTTTCACTACTTTTAACTTTTTGTTTTAACCTCTTCTGGTATTTCTGTGCACCATTTACACACTGATGTTGTTGTTTTAAGCTTGATTTGTCCAGGCAAGATAGTGTTTATGGCTGTGTTAGTATCATGGCTGTGAAGGAACAGGATGTTTTCATCCTTGCTGTTCCTTGCCTGAGCAGATCAATCTCAGTGAACTCTTACTCAGCAAATGATGTGAGTTTTACTAAACATTTGCCCAGGAAAGACACTCTGTGGTTAGATACATTGGCATGTTCTCTGATATGGCCAGGCTTCAGAGTCAGAGCTGGTCTGGGGTTTGGGGTTGTGGTGTTGACTGTAAGCAAAGGCTTCTTGTTTCTGTTTAGAAATAAACAGAGTGAAGCAAAAAGGTAAAAATCAGATCATGCTTTCAGTGAAAAAAAAAAACCCAACGAAATTTAAGAAGAAAAGGGCAAAAATTATTTAAATTTCAGTTCTGTGAACCTTGACAATGTCCCTTTGAGTGCCCTATGCCAAAAAAGCCAAGCCCAGTGATTCTCAGGCTGTTGAAAAAAGCAGGAGACACAGATCCAGTCCTTCCTGAGGCTCTGCCAAAGCCCCAAGTCGAGGCAGACGCTGATGTCAGAAAAGAGCTGCTGTGATTGTCTTGTTTCCTACGTGATTGACAATTTGTGTGACACCATCCCTTTGCCCAGCACAACTCTGCTGGAGTTTTCCATTTTCTTTGGTGAGAATTGGCTCAAGTCCTGCATTTGTCTAATGTGCTAATGTGTTAACCGTGTCAAAAAACTTTGTGACATCCTTGACTATTGTACAGCTGATGATCCAGGGGATGATAACTGTATCTGAGCGGGACAGACAACCGCAGGAATTTCTCTCGGTGTCTGTTGCATTGTTATTAAAGACAGAACTAGCTGTGGCTCTGACAGTGCAATTTCATTCTGACAACAGTAGATTTTCCAGGAAGTTAAATTTTGGGTAGCCACTTCATCACCAAAACCATGAAGTGTAGTTTGACTGAACCAAGAACATTTTGCCTTTGACTGGATTGTTATTTTCAAGCATCATGTCATTTGCTGTTATTATTTTGGGGCAAGAATGAAAAACAAGTCTTTGCTTTGTGTCCAAGCTACAGATAAAGACTATCACAGCAGAAACCAAAGGAGGAAAGCCCAACACATCCTCCTTGACATCAAGGGGTTTATTGTTAAGGACTGTGTGTGTACAACTGGATGGCTTAAACATTTAATTTGCAGTTGTAGTGTTTAATGGGTATTACATGAATTTGTACAGCAGTTACACCTGCAAGGAATGTTCTACCACTCTAGGACATTCTTAGGCCAAACAGCTCCACCAAATTAAAAATGAAGCAATGCTTCACTCTTTAGCTTTGTTGGTTGAGCCTGGGACTTGTGTCTTTTCCTTTCTCTGTGCAAACAAAAGTGGGTTTTGGGGAACTTTCACTGCTCACAGCTTTTATTCTGTACAAGTACAGCTACAACCCCTGAAAGGCCTTGAAGCAACCATGGTTGGTCCTTTCCTTGGTTTGACTCTGTCTCCTGATCACACTGAGCTTGATTTGAAAGAGGGTTTTGCTCAAGGAAAAGGGTGAAACGTGGGGTTTGGTGCAGTATGTTCTGTGAAAGGACATTCACCCATAACCTATATTGCCTGGACTTGGCAGTATTGTTTTATCTTGTATATCTGACACTCTCCCTTTCACTGCTGACGTCAGAAAATAGTTTGTACTGTCAACAGCTCTGTTTAACCTTTAATAATAAAATTAGTAACTCAAACCAAGGGGCCCAAGTCCTGAGGCCCATATTTGGGTAAAGTTTCCATTGAAGCCAGTGGTAGTTTTGCTAGGGAGAGGGCTGGAAAAGCCCTGAATTTTGAACTCCCAAGCTTTTTCAGTAGCCTCTGTTCTGCTCTACAAAGAGCAACCAGGACTACAGTGGCAGAGAGAGGAAATATTAGAGGAACCTTTCTGTGCTTTCCATTTAATGACTTTATTGGCTGAGACATCTGATGATCCCAGGTTTTTCTAATTCACAGTTTTATAAGCTATCTAATGCGTGGAAACGTCACTTCTGGGCATACGTTCCTGTCCCTGGAGTCTTGTTCAGACATTAGAGGAACATTTTCTGACTCAAAAGATAAACACTTCTGCTCGAGTTCAGGGACGGAAATTGTTCTCATCGCAGCAGGTGTTGCCCATTAGTTCTACTAGAACTAACCCCCTAAGCTGGGCTTTAAGAGAGAGGCATAATCAAGCTCTTACATCATTGGAAGATGTACCGTACTTGAACCTTTTGCTTGCTGAGACTGTATTTCCTCCAAGAAACATCCTGTTGTGCAATCCCCCAAATTCCCCATGTGCCATACAGCATTAGGGATTTCATCACCTCCTGGGCACACAGGCTCTGCTTTCTGCAAGGGAGGGAGCGCCAGGGAGCCAGACAAGTCAGAGGTTTCCATGTTTCCTGATGGCACCATGTGAGCCATGAAAGATGGCTTTATTTTTACTCCCCCCTCCTTCACTTCATGCTGTTTCCATTCTAGGCCTAAGTCTGTCCAGCAGCCTGCTGGAGGCCACTGATTGCCTTGTGTTGAGGAAAGGATCATCCTCTCCTCAGTCCTATTCAATCATTTCAGGTCTCTTCTTGCTTTGAGTGGCCTTGGCTGCTGTCCTTCACCTGCTAGCATAGTGCAGAACAGAATGTATTTCTTAGTGGTCTTTCACTTTACATCTTGTACATCTTTAGTTCGATCTTTTGCACTTAATTTGACTCACCTGAATTCACTGGGGATTGTTAGTCTGGGTTTAAAAAGAGGTTTGCTTGACCTCGGAGGGTGTTAGCAGGATCTGACTGTGCCAAGCATCTCCACCTAGGCACCCACCCACTCACTCATCAGCCCACTCACTCACCCATCCACCCACCCACTATGTGCTCATTGGTCCTGAGCTGCATTTAGGCTCAGCCCCTGAGAGGATAGAGCTTTTCGTTTGGATTTGCCTTGGTTTCTGGAGTATGTCTAACCCTGATTGTGGCTACTGGACCTGCTGACTTGCCCAGGTATTGTGGGTCTGTATCTCCTCTAGCTGGGGATATTGCCCTGCTCTTATCCTTAGTCGTTTTTGCCTGTCCCTTGTAAAGCATTTTTCTCTGTCTCTTCCCTGGCTGTGGGGAGCAAGATTTGGCCTTCAGTTGCTGCAAACCCTTTCAAGAGTGGTTTGCGCTAAGGATTGTTCTCTTGTTATATTGTGTAAAGCTGATTTGAAACCTGTTTACAGCTCTGCTGCACTTTCACAGGTTATACCTCAATTTCAGTGTTTATTGTTGAGCAGCAATGTTCCACTTTTCTAATTTTATTGTCAATTTTATTGGTCTGTCTCATACATAGAGGAAAATGGATTTTTTTTTCCCCTGGAGCACTTTTGTTTGCTTGTGTGTTTTGTTTTTTCTTTGTAGCAAAAGAAAGGTATAATTATAGAATAATTTAGTTTGGAAAAGACCTCTAAGATCATTGACTCCAACTTATGACCCATCACCACCTTGTCAGCTAGACCAAAGCACTGAGTGCCATATCCAGTTGTTCCTTGAACACCTCAAGGAGTGGTGACTGCACCACCTCCCTGGGCAGCACATTCCAATGCCTGACAACCCTTTCCATGAAGAAATTCTTCCTGATGTTCAATCTGAACCTCCCCTGGTGCTGCTTGAGATGTTTACTCTTGTCCTGTTCCCTGGGAGCAGAGCCTGACCCCACCTGGCTCCAACCTCCTGTCAGGGATTTGGAGAGAGCAGAAGGTCCCATCTGAACCTCCTTTTCTCCAGGCTGAGCCCCCACAGCTCCCTCAGCCCCACATGACTCACTCTCCAGCTCCTTCCCCAGCTCCATTCCCTTCCCTGGACACTCTCGGCTCCTCAAACTCTCTCCCAGTGAGGTTCCAGAACTGGACACAGCACTGAAGGTGTCTGACCAGTACCAGCGCAGAGGGACAATCCCTGCCCTGGTCCTGCTGCCCACTCTATTTGTGATATACAATGATGTTTTCAACCTTTAATTCCCTGGATTATCACTGCTTAGCCACCTATAAAAGCGTAGTTAAAATGGCCCTGACTCTGCAGAGCGCGAAAGAAAAGACTGTCCCTGGAATTTCTTGGTGAAGCTCCTCAGGGCTGTAATCATCTTTCAGCGCTAACATGCCTTGTGATCTAGTGTCTGTGTGGAGAGCAGAAAGAAGGCAAGAAAGACCTCAGCATGCTCATCCTCAAGGGATGCTGTTGCAGTGCCCGTTATCCCGAGCCGCAGGATGGATGAAGCCTGTCCGGGAGCGGCTGGAGCAGCACTTTTCCCTCATCCCACTAGAGGGTGGGTGCCGGTTGGACAAGCCAGGCTTTGGCTGGAGCTCTGCCTGCTTGGCAAGGGCACAGCGGGAGTGTGAGCATTAATTTATCACCTAAGGAGGGTGGCAGCGCTGCCAGAACTGGCACTTGGGGCTTCAGACAGAATTCGGCTTGGGGATGGATACAAGTGTTTTCCTTCTCTGCTTCACTCTCCATCGGCAGAAGAGTATTAATAATGCATCAATTGAGCCAGCCAAATGTTTTTATTTTTAGTAGCTTAAGCCAAAAGTGAATATGCTTTGGTTTAAATTCATGTGGAAGTTCTTCATGTTGGTATGTCCTACCAGGCTGACAGGCACAGCATTTGTAGTACTTGTTTCAGAGAGAGGAAAAACAGGAGAAATAATAGATCAGGTTGTCTTTGCTTCTGGTTTAATATCTGCAAAATCAGTCATTTTGTGACATGCAAATAGTTCCCTGAGCACCATCTCCAGTTTGGAAAAGAAGCAGAGCTTGTACTTCAAATAAATCCCAGTTTAGAAAGAATCTGATTCATTGTCATCAGTGTCATCAGAGCCAACTTCCCTGAACTCTACTTCAGATACAACAGGGCAGATGATATTGGTTCAGGTTTCTTTTATTTTTAGCTTTGATTTTTTCCCCCCCGATCTATGTGTTTGCGCTGTCGGAACTGAGAATGAAACCTTGATTGATGATTGAGATACATATTTTTGGTGGCTGAACTGGTTAAATCATGTCCAAGACAAGATGGAATAAAGGTAGAAAATAAAGTCTGGGGGGAGAGAATTTAGTTAAGAAGAGATTGAATGCACCAGCATTAATTTGGTGTTGAACAGGCAAAGGAAGAGGTTAGAGCTCTGTGAAATAAGGGAAGGTTAAAAAATAACCCTAAACTATTTCTGTAAGAGAAATATTAGCATAGGTAAGAATAATATCACTTCTTGACACAGAGTTGAATGAATTTGTAAAGCCAAAGACTTGCTCTGAAGAAGAGGATGTTTGGTTATATTAGTTAAGCTAAAATAGAGAAGAAGAAAAGACAAATCCTTTGACTTTGACATCTGTTTCTTTCTGACAGCCCCTGACAGCCTTTCATATCTGGGATAACACACTACACAGTTGTATAGAACAGTGGAGTTTTTCCCTGGGTCAAGGGCAAAACATTGCACAACCAACCCAGGTGTCTTTCAGCTTCGTGTGTCCACTGTTCATCTTCTGTTCCAGCATCAGTGTTGGCCTCTGCTGGAGACAGGAGACAAGGAGAAGATGGATCACTGAGTCTGTTCTGGCGTGATAATTCCTATGTTTTGTTCCCTAGAAAGGGTTGTGATCAACAAAAGCATTGCCAACGGAGGTCACTTGCCAGTGGATGAGCAATGGGATTGCTTTGCTGGTTCCTGCAGCCCTGGTTGTTTTTGCTCTTGTTGAAATGTGACATTGGCTGACAGCTCTGTGGGATCTCACATATGGAACCTTTGCTCCACAGGGATGGGAGAAACCGGACAAATTGTGGAGGGTTTTCACATATGGGGCCAATTCATGCCTGATGAACCCCTGTGGAAGCTGTTGGCACTGCACCAGCCAAGAGGCTGACCCGTCAAAGCCACTGATTCATTGTGGTGCTGTTTGTCATGGTTAAAGCTCTCAGAATCTTCTCCTTAATGGGGGACCATGCTGGGTTTCAGTGTGTACTGCCCTGCTGCCTGCCTGGTTCCCTCATTGCGAGATCTTCTGGACTTGTTTGTGTCTGTTTGAAAGGACAACAGTGAACTAAGCTGGTGGTGGAAGCAGTAAATGTGGTTTGGTTGGATTATGACAACATTTGACATTCTTTGTCACCTTCTTCAATGTGTGACGTGAATGAGTATGAGAACAGGCAATGTGGAGAAAGAGTAATCAGATGACAGAAATGAGGCCAGAGTGGTGGGAGCACCATGGGGATTTGTTCAAGGATGGTCTTGATCCATCCCATGTCTGAGTGGCTTGGAAGGAGGCAGCACTGCAGCAGGGAGTTGTGTCTGCGGAAGATGAGCCTTAAGAAGGTGACCGGGGTGGAGGGGATAGGAAGACAGTGGGATTTGTGGATCTTTCAGTTGGGTTGAAAGATCTGTATGCGAGCAAAGGTGGGGGAACTCCACCCCTAGTCTGCAGTGCTAGATCTGTGTGTTGTGCATGACTGAATGTGGCCTGGAGGAAATATAGAAAGGTTTGGGTTGAAGGGACCTTAAAGACCATCTAGTTCCAACCCCCTGCCATGGGCAGAGACACCTTCCACGAGCTGAGGTTGCTTAGAACTCCATCCAACCTGGCCTGGAACACTTCCAGGGATGGAGCAGCCACAGTTTCTCTGGGCAACCTGTGCCAGTGCCTCAGCACCCTCACAGGGAAGAATTCCTTCCTAATACCCAATCTAAACCTGCTCTCTGTCAGTTGAATCCATTGTGCCTTGTCCTGTCCCTCCAGGCCCTTGTAAATGGTCTCTCTCTATCTTTCCTGTTGGCTACTTCAGGTCCTGGAAGGCCACAATGAGGTGACCCTGAAGCTTCTTTTCTCCAGGCTGAAAAGAGCCTGAATTTTTGCTGTAGGTCAAGTAGAGTTTTCCTTTAGGTCAAGTTGTTAGCACTGGTACTGTGCATAAGTGAGCCCAGCAGGCAATGGAGAAAAGCAGTTGTGATCGTGCAGAACTCTGCAGTTTTGGAATAAACTTGATATTCATATGCTTTCTCAACACAAGCAAAACTTGTGAGTGTTGTATGATTTCTGCTGTAGTGAAACTTCATTCTGCAGAATATGGAGGAGGAACTTTGGCAGGTGGTTGCTCTTTCTCCATGACTTGTTGGAGATAGAGACTGGTGAGAGTTTGGCATCAGAACGAGAGACATGAAGGTGAGCCAGGGAATGACATACCAGTGGTGATAGTCATGTTTGTGGATGGAACATGAGGGAAGTGAAGAGCCAGGAGAGAGAGTGGATACAGGGAGGACATAGCTGTGAGATGCAGGTAAAAGGTAGATGCAGAGGTAAGGACAGGCTAAAACTGAGGGTTAGAAAGGTTCAGAGCCAAAGGGTGTAGGTCACTGTTAGAGAAAGGAGTTTGAAGATAATGGATATTGAGCTGTTCAGTATTAACACCTTTGTCTCCTGAATTTTAACTCTTTAATATCTTACTTTGTCCTCACTTCGTGGGCCAGAGCCTTAGCCCGTATTTCACATTCCTTCCACTGAGCACAGCCTTTCCCAGGCATGCAGGGATGGGGACACTGCCTGGACTGGAGCACTCCAGCCCCCAAACAAGCATAAAAGGCAGATCCCACCAGCTCTGCAGTACTGCTCCAAAGGCCAAAGTCATTCCTGCAAAGTCACTGGTGTTATACCTAGGGATGGATTTTGCCACTGAATTTGAGATTATGTGGAAGACAGGCTGAGAGAGCTGGGGCTGTTCAGCCTGGAGAAGAGAAGGTTGTGTAGAGACCTCAGGGCACCTGCCAGGATCTGAGGAGACTCCAGAGAAGCTACAGAGGGACTCCTGGTTACGAACTGCAGTGACAGGAAAAGGAGCAATGGGGAGAAATCTGATGAGGGGAAAGTTAGGTTAGATATTTGGCAGAAGTTTTTCCCTGTGAGTGTGATGAGACACTGGCACAGGTTGCCCAGGGAGGCTGTGGCTGCCCCAACCCTGGCAGTGTTCAGAGCCAGGTTGGCTAAAGCCTTGAGCAACCTGCTCTGGTGGGAGGTGTCCCTGCCCAGGGCAGGGGGTTGGGGCTGGATGATCTCTGAGCTCCATCCCAACCCCTAAAATTCGCTGATTTTTTTTTTGTGTACTCAATGTGAAACCTGGGAATCTTAAAAACTAGGAATAAAGGAAAAGAGGCTCTATTATTGCCTTCCACGTCTTGGGTAATCTGCCTGCAGAATCTCCAGGCAATCTACTCTTAATCTGGAGGTAGTTTTGTTTTCACATATCTGGTTTTTGAGGGCACCTCCATCAGCCACTCTGTTAAAAACTGGAAAAATAAGGAAAATAATAATTGTATTCCCCACAAGCCAAATCAAAGCACAGTACAGATCTGACAGCTGTCCAAGCAACTGAAAACAATCACTCATAAAATGCCTTGAAATCAACAAATAGAGAACCAAAGACGTATCAAGTGGGATTAATGACTATCAATTGTTCCAAGATTTTATAACAAAGGGGTAGGAGGAGGAATTAGTCGTGCAGACTTGACAACCCCTTTATTTTTTCAAAGGACATCAGTTATCCAAGTCCGTAAAAATGAGGTAATCATATTGCAAAATTCTTTGGATGAGAAGAAGACTTAGATGTAAAATCTGAAGCTACATTTACCCACAGCAGAAAATTGCTGGAAATGGGGGGAAGAGCAGCTTGCATGTTTATTTTTCCTAGAAGAAAACAATTGCCTCTTCAGAACTCGTTTTGAAGTGACTGAAAACAGATGGCAGTGGAGATGATTTGCAACCCAGAAGCATCAGGGTGGTTATGGATTCCTGGGGGCTTGTGTGGGGTTTGTCTGCCTTGGGCTTAAACAAATACAAACTGGACTGGGAAGCATAAGAGACTTTTCAGGAGGCAGAAGTTCTCAATCACTGCTCTCTCATACTGAGAGAATGGGAGTGCAGCTATGTTTTCTTCTGCTGTGAGTATTAATTAGTTCGTTGTGTGCTAGGGGCAAGGCAGAGCTGTCCCTGCCTTCCCCAAATCCTGCAGCATTTGTGTTTAGATGCTATAGCAGGAGGAAAAAGGTGTGAAAAATTCCCAGTCAAAAGCTTGATGAAGAGGGAGCCCCCCAGTTTTGTTTGGGGGATTGTTCAGTGGCAGATCTTGCTGGTAAGTGTATAGACAAGTGAATTTGTAGCGTCTAACTCCAGATCTGTGTGATGATAATGTAGCTCTACACCAATAATGGAAACCAAACCCTTCCTGCAGTCTGCATGCAGAAGCTCTGAGTGCATCTCCCAGTGGTTTGGGGGATCCCTGTGCTGATGGGGTACAATAAGGAAGACAGATCATGGAAGTATCAAGGTTGGAGGAGACCTCTAAGATCATCAAGTCCAACCATTATCCTGTTAATGCTGGAACCCCTAAACCCTAAACCATATCCTCTAGTGTCAGATCCAGATGCCCCTTAAACACCTCCAGGGGTGGTGGCTCCACCACCTCCCTGGGCAATATTCCAGTGCCTGACCAGATGTGCTATGGAGATTTGTTTTCTTTATCAGAATTGAGCTGGCTGTTCAGTGCTTGACCGAAGCACCTTTTTTATGATGCTTCTTCAATGTTAATACACCAGGAATTTGAACACTCGTTCCAAGCCAACAAGTAAAGGCATCAAATGGCAACACACTGTGTTGCTTCTTGCCAGGAGACCCAAACCAGGCTTAGTGTTTTTCTATTAGCCATGGAGAACAGAGGTATAATCCCTTTTTTTCTGTATCCTATATATACACACTGTACATCACATGGATGTTCAATTTATTTTGTGTATTGATCTTCATAGCCTCTATGTTTGTTAGTTGCTGCATGATTTTTCCCACTGCCATTGCTGTTCTGTCAGTGCTATTGACTGAATCTGGTGCTGCTTCAATTAGAAGTGCAGCCTGAGGTCACCTATGACAATGCTTTGCTTGATCCAGAGAAGTATTAAAGTAGATATTTGATGATTTCAGAGTATATAGTCACACTGGGCTAGCAGTGTGTATTTAAAGGGGAGTTCATACATCCATGCTTTGGTGCATCAGGGAGCAGAAGCTCTGAGTGGATCTCCCAGTGGTTTTGGGGATCCCTCTGCTGATGGGGTGCATTAAAAAAGACAGATCGTAGACTCACCAAGGCTGGAAGAGATCTCTAAGATCGAGTCCAACCATTAACCTGTCACTCTGCAGGTGTCACTTTTCACAATGCCTTTCCTTACCCATTTCAGTGGTGCTGTGGGCACATTCCAGAGCAAACTTCCATTTTCAGGTCAGACCTGTAGCATAGCAGACTACCTGGAATCTGAAGGTGGAACTGTCCCTTTTTGGCCACTTTCTTCAGCCTTAGTTTAAAAGCTGAAGCTGGGCCAGACTAGGTTGCCCATGCTGCAGCCACTGGGGCAGTTGTAGGCTTTCCAGGTTTGCTGATGGAAGGTTAATTAGTGTAAAGTTTGACCCCTTGCCCCCCACTTTCTCTGAAGTCACAAGTAAGCCCTTGTGCCTTTTTATTTACCTTGCATCTTATCTCTCTTTGTTCTCCTCTCCCCAGGAGCTCTGTTCTCTCTTCATAGCTTCAGTGTCTCCTTTTCTCCTTCTCTTGTTGTCATGCTGAGCCTCTGGAGCTCTTTTTCCTGAAGAAAGGCTGGACTGAAAAGTCCCCACAGCCCAGCTCTCACATAATCTGATCTGAGCTTAATCCAATTTGTCTTGGCAGGGAGTTTTATAGCAGGGATGGGCAGGCTCAGCAAAGCAAACCTGGGCTGGCTGTACTGTGGCACACTCCTGCCTTCTTGCATCACAGCTGGCTTGGTCCTGGCCAAGAAGGTGTTGTAGGTTAAGGTTTATAAGTGAACTAAAAATGGATGGAGAGCCTGGAGAGAAAGGGCTTTGCATCAGACTTCAGCAGAGGAAGAAGTTAGGATAGGGCAATTAGAGGCAGAGCAACATGTGTGACTTCAAGGGCACTGAGGGAGTGGTGGTTTCTATGCAAGTCATTGTTCTTGGAGGTTTCTTCCTGGCTCCACTCTTGGTAGTGTGATCTCTTAAGAGAACATTTTGTAGCCCCTGAATGAGCTGGCTGCTTCTCTCTGCCCTTCTCTGAGGGGGTGGAAGGATATGTCTGTTGGTGGCACCAGTTGGAAGTGTCAATGGGTTGCTTAGATGGGTTTATGGAAGAGCTTTGCACAGAGTGTCTTACTAAATCATCTGCTGAAGTAGCTCTTGGTTAGTGCCATTCACAGTTCTCCTCACACACAGTGTGATAAGGATGCAGCAGAGCAATGAGTCCATGTGACAAAATCTTTGAGGTAGATGGGATGGATCTGTTAGACAGTAATTAGTCATTTTTGGGGTTCCAGCAGTGACAGGTTAATGGTTGGACCTGATGATCTTAGAGGTCTCTTCCAACCTTGATGATTCTTTGTTTCTAATAATACTGAAGCTGGCAAATTACTTCAAGGAGTGCCAGCACTCCATTGCCTTCCCCAGGAGGGCTCTGAAGGATCCTCTTCTTCACTGTGCTTGTTTCAGGCTTTTGGGCAGTTTGGTGAGAGCAGAGGCTGAAGAGGAGGTGATCTAAAACTGTACATCGCTGGTTCCTGATGATGCTACAAACCACAGCTTTTCCTAAGTCTTTTGCCCCAGACTCTGCTCTCTAAACAGCTCAAGCTTCTAGTGATACTGGAAATGTGTGTCCACAATGCAGTTGGGGCCTATCTCTCAACAAAGAGTTCTTCATTTTGAACATGGCCAGAGAGCTTTGGACGGGAGACGTGCTCTACCCACGTTTGCAAAGGCATGAACAGAGTTCCTTGTGTTAATGTTCCATTTAATCACAGTTCTGGCTAGGCCATTTCAAGGCATTAATTGAACTTCTTGGGTGCTCCAGGCCGTTAACCTTTGACTGTAGCCTACAGGAGAGGCCAACTAACCACTCCAATGTTCTCCCCAGAGTGCCTGGTTGCTTAAGCACACTGCAGGAATGTGGTGTATGCCTGGATAAATCATTCACCATCCTATCAGCAGAACTGCTGGGTTGCCACTGAATTCTAGTGGGGTACACAATGTTACAAACCATGGCAATTAGCATTTGCACGGAGTGGAAAACCTGCTGGAATCATATACATGGATTTTCCAGAAAAAAAGGGAGGAGGGAGGATAATGGAAGCAGAGTTGGGTGTTGGCAGGGAACTACATCCTTCCCTAGGCAGGTGCCTTAACTGTGTGGTGGTTAACTCTTACCTCTGCTGATCTGGACTATCTGCCAGGTCTTTGCCATCACTGTGCTGGAGACAAAGGGTTTATTTGTGCCATAAAAGTTTGTTATAACAGAGAGGGTGGTGAGACACTGGCACAGGTTGCCCAGGGAGGCTGTGGCTGCAGCAACCCTGGCAGTGTTCAAAGCCAGCTTGGATCAAGGCTTGAGCAACCTGGTCTGGTGGGAGGTGTCCCTGCCCAGGGCAGGGGGTTGGGGCTGGATGGTCTCTAAGCTCCACTCCAACCCCTTCACATACTATGAGAGTACTGGGATGTAGCTGTCCACACCTACAGAAAATTCGAAAGTATCCAGAAAAAAACACTGGAGACAGTTTAGAGCTCTGTATGAGGTTTATTTCCCCCTATGCTTCCCTTGCTGTCTCAAGAAGTTCTCTGGGGGATGCTGGTTTTGAATATTTTTAGAAGTGACTTTAAGCTGCAAATGTGAGTTGGTTTGCTGGCTTAGACCAAAGCTGACAGTCCTTCCCGAGGTGAAGCTCACCCTGACTCTCAGGAGAGTTGTCTGAGATGACAATGCTCAAGATTTCCTTGCTGGTGCTTCCTGGACTGCTGCGATGAGTGATGGTGGGTGAAAGCACCAAGAAAACAAATAAGATGTCTTGACAACTCATTCTTTCCATAAAGTTAAAGCAAACAAATAGACCCTCCCAAACCTTGTTTTCCCACTCCCACTGGTCTCCTAGTTCCTTTTCAAAGAGGGGAGGCCTCCTCTTATGCCCATCTGGCTTCTTTGGGCACTCCCTTTTCCTTTGCCCTCCTGCTGGCTCAGTGCTGAGCTATCTGCTCATCTGTCCCAGCAGTAGCTATTTGGAGGTTCTCAGGCCTCCAGTGCTGGGTTGAGTCCCAACTCAACTTTGGTCTTTCATTGCTGAAATGCATGCAGAGATTATTCTAGGAAGGAAGGGCTCTGTCTGTCCAAAGCCAGAGGCAGAGACAAGCCCTCAGCATTGATCCCTGCTGATTCCAAGAAGCAGCTTTGGTCTATTCTTGTGTGAAGAGCTGTTTATCCTGCCCTGGGGCTGACAGGGATCTGGAGGGTGACTACACATGTGGTAGCTCCCAATTACCAATCCCAGTTCCCAATGAGAGAGACTTTGGTACCAGAAACAATAAGAGTAGAATATTCTGTGTGTCTGTGTCAATGTGACCTTAGAGCAATAGGACTGGAGGGTGGAGTTGCCAAATTGTGTGGCAAGTGGCTCCAGGCCTGAAGGAATCCAAAACCCTCCAGTGTGCTTAGGAGCAAAAGGAGGAGGAGGAATGTGTAGCTACTGGCTTAGTTCTAGGGCACTGCAGTCCCTAAGTCTAGCCTAAACTCATTGCCAGCGCAATGAAAGAGCAGAGATGAGTTTGAGGGAGTGCAAAAGAACATGAGCTCACCCTGGAGGTCTTAAGCTGCCAAGGTTTTCCTGAAAAGGGAGCTGACTCCATGCAGACAGAATACAAGGACTCAAATGTCCCCAATAGGAAAGTTTCTATTAAAAAAAACCAACTCCAGACATGCACTTTTTTATTAATGTGAAAATCCTTCTGTTGTTTATGAGATCAACTCTTGAAGGAGGGTGATGGGAGGGGGGAGGAAAAGAAAAGAAGCTGTTTGTTAGTGAAATGAAATCCAGACAAATATTTATAGCCACTTTCAAGTGGCTTGTTCTAACATGAGTCGACTCCCCTTAATACCTTCCCTTTAGCACCATTAAGCATCTCACTGGCACTCAGAACAAATTTCTGAATGTCTTATAAAAGTCAACAAGCCACAGGGAAAAAAAATAAATAAAGCAGAGCCTTATGCAAACAGAGCTTCATTGCAAGAACTCAGACAAAGAAGGTCATATTCATCATCTGCTCACGGAGAGGGAAAGCCAAGAAGGCTGATGAATGATGACACAAGACCTGGCTGACTTTAAATCTCCACCTAACAGGAGTTTCTCTAGGTGCTGCCAGGGTGGCCACACTCTTTGCAAGCTGCTCCTCTGCCTCCTGCCACATCTCCCACGTTCCAGCAATTGCTGTCCTTCCATCACAGCATTGGCTTCCGTGTGGCTGCAGAGACGGGTGAACCGCGGGAGTCTGACCTGCAGAGGCACTTGAGGAGCTAAATTCCTGTCCAGTGGAGTGTGCTGGGCACTGGGTTTAATAAAACTAGGTGGAGGTAACTTATATTGCTGGAGCCTGTCCATCAAATAGAGGGAGAGGTACCAGCACAGGGGAATTGATAGTAAATCAGGTGGCCAAATATAACTTAGTTGAGCTGTGAGGTGAGTGTGACTTGAAGTAATATTCCCACTGGATTAGGCTGTAATGGTAACTTTTCTCAGCAGCTTTTCAAGTGTTGCTCTAAAGGGATTTGGTGGTTGTAGGTGTTGGTTCTCTGCTGCATTTCATTAGGAGCTTGATGCAGTCATTGAGTCTTTCTATCAGTTCTAGAAAGCTCCAAAGCCAGAAGGGCAATTTCAGCATGACAGTGCCATTCTGGCAGGGAATGGTGTTTCACATTAGTCTTGTTAGGAACTGCAGGGACAGGACAAGCAGCAATGGGTACAAATTGAAAGAGAAATTTAGATTAGATAATAGGATTAAGTTTTTCCCTGTGAGGGTGGTGAGACACTGGATCAGGTTGCCCAGGGAGGCTGTGGCTGCCCCAGCCCTGGCAGTGTTCAGAGCCAGGTTGGCTAAAGCCTTGAGCGACCTGCTCTGGTGGGAGGTGTCCCTGCCCAGGGCAGGGGGTTGGGGCTGGATGATCTCTAAGCTCCATTCCAACCCCTTAACATTCCACGAGTCTATGACATGATGGAAGAGGGAGGAATCTGCCTGGTGGCTTTCTAGAGGTTAAAGCTGGGCTGATCAGGGAAGAAGGATCTCATCCAAGGCAGTGAGGTGAGGTTCAGAGAGTTAGAGGGAGTCAAGTCATCCAGTGTACTGGGGAAACATTTGGGCCTGAGTTCAGGTATGGAGCATGGGGGACCTGTTAAAACCAGTGGAGAGATGGGACTGTGGAAGGGACATAGGTTGGACTTGATCATCTCAGAGGCCTTTTCCAACCTGATTGATTCTGTGATCTATCTTGGAGGATGAGAGATGGGGAAAAGGTTAGGCTGCATAGTGGATTGATAAGCCTAGGTTAAACCTGGGGCTGGAGCAGTTTTTCAGTACATTTCTGGATTTTGGCAAAACAGTCATTCTAACAAGAAAAATCCTTTCTTGTGGCACCTGTGTCATTTGTGATGAATCAGTGAATTGTTCTGCCAGCTCTCAAACCTGCACTCTATTTTCCTTTTCCCTAGCTGTTGGAAATCTGATCAGCATTGAAACAGAGAGGTTTTGTATTCTTTTCCTCCCACAACAGGGAAGCACATGTGTGCACACAGGTCACACCACTGACAGGTTGGCAGCAAGCACAGTGCTGCATTTCACTGAGATGAGAATCATTCCCCACATAGCAGAATCAAGTGTCCCACAAGGTGATCACTGCTACAGGAGAGATCTCATCTCTTTAGTCTAGAGCTGTGAGATAGTTTGAAACTGGATAAATGCAGATCTTCATAGCTGTTTGTGAGATCCCTGTGCTTGAAGTGACCTGGCAAAAGGATTCTGCCAGCACACATCCATTTGCTCTTGCCTGGAGACTCTGCAGCTCATGTCAAGCAGAGAAGCCTGTGAAAAGGTCCTTCCTAGTGTGACTTTGGTGTGTGAACTCAGGGATGGTGGAGCTATGGCAGCCTGAGCTCTGGTTGCTGTGGCATATTGAGCTATCAACACCAGCAGCCCCACAGGGGACGTGCAGTGTGTGGCAGCTTATTTCCTTCCTCCAGGACAATGTACACTAAATTGCTCTTGCTATTGCTGTCTCTGTCATTGTTGTCATGCAAGGGATGCTGAGAAGCTGTTACTAAATATAAGCTAGAAAGTCACCCTAGTTAGGGTTTAATGCTGCCTTCAAGTGCAGGTCACAGACCTCAGTGGCAGTGTGGGACAATTTGCTTGGGTCTGTTGTGGCTCGTGGGGTGTAATAACCCTGTGGAAAGGAAGCTGTTACAGGACAGTTGTCATTTTTACCTGTTAACTCAGTTTCAAGCCAAACTGGAAGATCTATGCCCATGATGGAGCCTGCAAAGTGCAAGTGAAGGAGAGAGGAGAAAGCAACCCTCCAACTTTTCATAGTTCACACAGAAAAGAACTAAGAGAACAAAAACACTAAGTGAGAGATGATGAAAGAGCATCATGGTTTTGAGCAGTTTTTTCTAGGGTTAAAGTCTGCCTACTGCAGAGTTAGACTGTCTCCTGCTCTGAAACCATGTGCAGGTTAAACAGTTCAAGAGTATTTGCTGCTGTAAATTGTTAGCCAGAATCCCAAAGCTTTTGGCTGCCTGTGGCTTATCTCTCATGCATGTCTTTGCCTTCAATATTTAAGGTAATTTTCTGCTATATGGCATGACATAAACTGATAACCAACCCCTTAATGGTTTCTTTAACCACTTATTTTCTTTCAAACATTTTGCCTTGGCTAGTTATTGAGTCAGCTGGAATGACCTGTAAACATGTACTTTTGAACCCACATGAGGATCAAAGACAAAGCAGTGGTATCTGGGAACGATCCTGGTGAGGTTGGCATCAATCTCCCAGCTTTATTTTCATTCATTTTTGTGATGTGGGGCCCAGAGTAAACTTGCAAGGTATAGAAAAGTGACTTTCAGACAGCACAATGGTTGCAGTGCTGGTGTTTGTAAGAATTAATCTGCTTTGTTTCTTGCTTAATATCATCACCATCAATATAAATCATACACAAATGGCACAGAACTAACTCCCTTTTTTCTGATGGTTCTTGTTCTTGGATTCTTTGACTGGATTGAAATACTAGTCAGGAAAAGTAGGAGATAGCACTCAGCTGCAGGTGAAAGTAATTGAGACAATGTGTGGTTTGTCTGTAGAAATTCTCTCTGAGAAATGAAGAGAATGAGTTCAATATCACTAGGATGTGTTTAGGATTTCTTTTTTTTTTTTTTTCTATTATTGACTTTGAGACAACTGGATTCACTGTTTATCATTTCCAAAGGAAGCAGCCAAAACTGTATTTAATAGTGTAGTTAGACCTTTGCTGCTCTGCCCTGAAGAACTGAGGGATGAGTTGTGCTGGCAATAGCACTTTCGCTTCCCAGTGTTTCTGCCTGCTGGCACTGGAGCTGAGAGGAGGTTTGGTCATCTATTAAAGCTGACATTTAGCTTTGCTTAAGGTGACTTAAAATTCTAAAAACAAATGCTCTGCAAGTTTTATGTGCTGCTGTGTGAACTGCAGAGAAATAGAAGTCCTTTGCAGAAGTGGCCTCTGCTTTTGTGGACCTCCTCACAAGTTCTCCCACCAACCAACAGGCTACAA